>NC_029772.3:36006029-36040196 GCF_000817695.3 Arachis duranensis | reverse complement strand
TGGGTTAACTAAGTGGAATTAAGATTCAACTTTCATTATTATTGATAAGAATAACTAAGTCTGGACTTCCAATTTCTCCTACCTTGCCAAAGGGTTTGCTTTACAGTATTTATTTATTTTAATTGTCATTTAAATTATTTGTCATATTTATTCCTCATTCTCAAAACCCCAATTTTACCTTTTTCATAGCCAATAATAAGAACATACCTCCCTGCAATTCTTTAAGAAGACGACCCGAGGTTTAAATACTCGGTTATCAATTTTAAGGGGTTTGTTACTTGTGACGACCAAAATGTTTGTATGAAAGGACTTTTTTTGGTTTAGAAGCTATACTTGCAACGGGAATTTATTTCTTTACTAGTAAAAATCCTAACGTCACTCTTCTCTGATATTTTCACTTTTTTGGAAAAGAAAACACACAACTTATTGAGGTTGACTTTTTGTCCTGAAGATCCACAGAATATTTTTAGTGCCTCCTTGACAACACCAACTTGGTCCCGGTTAGCTTGCGCAAAAAGGACTATGTCATCTGCAAAATAAAGATAATAAAGATTAGGACCATTCCTAAACAACTTTATAGGTTTCTATTTTTTACTTTCAATAAAAGAAAGGATAAGATGTGATAGTCTTTCAACACAAAGTACAAAAAGATAGGGTGAGAGGAGATCTCCCTATCTTATTCCTCTAGATGGTATGAAAGCCTACGAAGGAGATCCATTCCAAAGAAGGCTCATGTTAGGAGAAGAAATACAGAGATTAATGAGCGTAACGATTTCCTCCGGTATTCCAATATCCCTAAGCGTTGACAAAATAAAATTATCGGTAAAGATTTTCACAAAAATATCGCGTTGCAAGTATAGTTCTAAACCAACAAATTATCCTCGGTCAACGTTTAAATTGTTTGTCACTTAACCAAACCCAATAAAATTAACCGAAGTATTTAAGCCTCGGGTCATCTCTCAAAGGAATTGCAGGGAAGTGTAGTATATTATTGGCTATGGAAAAGTATGTTTTTGGGTTTTGTAATAAGAAACAAGAAAGTAAAATGGCAAGAAAATAAACTAATAACTAAGAAAGCTCTTAGCAAAGAAAGAGAATTAGAAGTCATATCCTCATTATCATCGTCAATTGTGATGGTAAATGTAAATTACTTTCACTTAGTTATCCTCTAACAAATGAAGGAAAGTCAAGTGAGCAAAATCGACTTAAATTCACAAGTCCTAATCAAAGACTAGATTTAGTGAGGGTCAAGCCAACTAGCAATTTTCAATCACCAATCAACAAAAGAATTTTGATAACTCAAGAGTCTCTAATTAATCAATCCAAGTCAAGAACATAAAAATCTAAATTAAAATCCACCCAAACATTATATCAAACACTTGAAAGACATAAAATAAAATCATAGAAAATTAACAAGACATAGGAAATTCTAAGACTACCCAAAGCAAAGAAATAAAAATAACAAAGCAATTGAACAATAAGAAACATGAAACATAAATTGCATTAATGAAAATTGAGAGTAACACATGAACTCATAAGCTAAATTAGAAAAATAAAGGAATCAAGAAGAGAAGTAGATAACTAAAGTGTTAGAACAAATAAAACTAAGAGAAAACTAAATTAAAATAAGACTAAAACCTAAACCTAAAGAGAAATTGGAAGAAGAAACCCTAAACCTAGAGAGAGGAAAGAGCCTCTCTCTCTCTAGAATTCTACATTTAAAACCTAAAAATGTGAATGAATGAAAAAGTGAATGAATGAATCCCCCTTCCAGCTTCACTCTGCATCCTATTGTCCTCATTTTTGGGCCTGAAACTAGGTCAAAAGCAACCTAGTTGCCCCCAATGTTTTCTCGTAACTGAGGCACGTGACGCTTATCACGCGTACGCGTCAGCCATGCATACGCGTCGATGGATATTGAACTGGCCACGCGTACATGTCATCCACATGTGCGCGTCATCTGTCTGTTGCACCAGTCATGCGTACGTGTCATCCATGCGTGCACGTCGAGGCCAGCTTCTTAAATCTCCAAATTCTTCTGTTTCTTCTACTTTTACATGCTTTCTTTCCATCCTCTAAGCCATTCCTACCCTATAAAACCTGAAAATACTTAACACACATATCACGGCATTGAATCGTAATAAGAGAAAATTAAAAATTAGCAATCTTAAGGCCAAAGAAGCATGTTTTCAATCATAGCACAAATTCGGAAGGAAACTTAAAAACATGGAATTTACATGAATAAGTGTAAGAAAAGTAGATAAAATCTACTCAATTTAATACAAAATAAACCGTAAAATAGTGGTTTATCAAGTGTGACCATAATAAATAGCCAGTTCAATCTGTCATACACCTTCTTCAAATCTATCTTTATGGCCATAAGTCTCGTGCCTTCATTCCTAGTCCTCAGAGTATGAACAACTTCCTGTGCAACTAAAATGTTATCCGCACTAACTCTGCATGGGACAAAGCTAGCTTGGGTATTAGCAGTCAGACTGTCCAAGTGAGGTTTCAATCTGTCAACAATAATTTTAGTAAAAATTTTATAACACACATTACAGAGACTAATAGGCCTAAAATGAGTAAAATTTTTAGGATAATAGATCTTAGGAATAATAGAGATAAGAGTCCAGTTGACATGAGTTATATTCTCAGGCTCTAAATATCATCTTTATCCACTCGATAATGGACTCAGCCACAATGCTTCAAGAATGTTAGAAAAACTTGGCAGGTAGCCCATCGCTTGCTAGAGCTTTCCAACTTCCCATACAAAAGACTGTCAGCTTTATTTCCTCTATTGTGACTTTTTTTACGAGTTTCCTCTTAGAATAATAAGGAACCGACCTACAATAGAAAACATAGGTAAATCAGGATTGTATTGATCAAGTGAATATAAAGATTTGAAAAAAGCGGCTCTCATATCTTTAAGAATATCCACATCTTCAATCCAACTTCTCTCATCATTCTTTAAGGTAAGGATTTTATTTTTCCGTCTTCTTCTATTAGCTTTCTGGTAGAAGTACCTAGAATTCTTATCACCAAAATGTATCACATTACACCTAGACATCTGTTGCCAATAGCTTTCCTTCTGAATAGTAATAATCTCATACACATTCCAAAGATCCTTCTGTAGCTTTTCTAAGAAGGGATTCGTGCTGAAAGAGAGGCTCCAATGAATACCATCCAGCCTTATGAAGAGTCTATGCTTCTTTTGAAAAATATGGCCAAAAGTGTGGATATTTCAATATTTGGCATTACCCATAAAAACTAAAATATTATCCAAAAGATTTCCATGCTTGTCCCAACTCTGATCCACCAAATTAATGTAATCTTCATGAATTAACCAAGGCACCAGCAAACGCAAAGGTCTCTCCCTTCCTTATATAGTGGCGATGTTGAAATCAAGGAGAAGTGGCAAGTGGTCATATTTGAGATTCAAAAGGTGTCTAGCCCCTGCTGTTAGAAACAAACTATAAAAATCAATATTACAGATAAATTTGTCCAGTCTTCTCTTGACCTTTTCTCTCTGCCAAGTGTATGATGGACCAGAGAAGTCTAAAGAATTTAAATTGCAATTCCTTATGCAACTAATAAATTTGTTGGTATCTTGTGAAAGATTAGAGTTTTTTTCGGTATCTTTCAAAGTGACAACCGAGTTAAAATCTCCTCCAAGACACCAAGGGCCATTAAGTCTTATAGCTAAATCTTCTCACTTATTTAAAGGCTACTTCTATTCCTTACATGAGGACTACCATAAATAGCAGTAAGCCACCATGGTTTCCCTTGTTCATATCTTACTTTCATGTGCACAAATTGTCTCTCAATAAGCATATGTTTGATATTCCAAAGAGACTTGTTCTAAAGGCAACAAATGCCTCTCGCAAAATCATTGATACGTGAAAATTAGATTTCACGCGTAACCGGCAAGTATACTGGGTCGCATCAAGTAGTAAAACTCACCGGAGTGAGGTCGATCCCACAGGGATTGGTAGATTAAGAAACTTTAGTATAATGATGAGTCTAGTCAAGCTAACAAGTAATGATTTGAGTGAAAATTGATTAACAGAATGTAAATTGTAAGAAACTTAGAGAGCTGAATATAAATTGCTTGAAACTTAAATGGTAAGAAACTTAAATGACATAAAAAATAAATTACAAGAAAGTAAAAGTGCAGAATTGTAAAGAACAGAGAAGTAAATTACTGAGTAATTGGAAGCAGAATGTAAATGGCAGAATAATAAATTGCTAGAAGATAAAAGGGAATTGGGTAGTGGGTATTCAAATTGACTAAAGAGCAATGAAAAGCAATGATGGAAGAGATCACTAGGGATCAGAAGTGTAATTCTCATGAATTGATGATGATCAATTCCTTCTCAATCATGGGGATAGATCCATGGCGGATTATGAATAATTGAGTCCCAATCTCTTGGTAATTCAATTTCTCTCAACACAATTAATTGCCACTCTCGTGATCTAATTGTTCATGAGAAGAGATGAAGTTCAATAGTTAATCCTTTATGCCACACAACTCTCAGGATCACAACTAAGGGTGGTTACATCTCACATACCAACCCAAAGTATATCAATCAAGAGAATTATAAAAGGATGAACTCTAAACTGAATTATGTGACTCCTTTCTCAAGTTCATCACATAACTCAAATAAATCTAATTCCCCTCTTGGTGGTAATTGGATCTATGAAGAGCAAGAGCTTCCTCTTGGAAAAACCCACTTGAATTAAGAAGAAAGAAAGCTATCAATTCATTTAAACAAACAGAGCTCTTCCCCCTAGTAAAAATGGGATTTAGTGAATCATTGCTCAAATTACAACTACAATTGCAAAATGGAAATTAAAATAAGTGTAGAGAAGAGAAGAATGAAGAAGAAGAATTCTCAAAATTGAAATTCAAAGCTACAAGAAAAACAAAATAGTTTTCTGGTATTCTCCCCTAAATGCAGTAAAAAGTGCTTGTTGGGTTAGCAAATGGGCTTTGTTGGAGTGATCAACTTCTTAATGGAATTACAGCACCATGTTGAAAATAGAGAGCTTGTGCGCATGTCTTGGCACTTCTGGCCCAATAGTGCACGTTACTGGGACACACGCTTTTGCAATTACAAGTTGGCAACGTGCATACAATTTTCCTAGCTAGGACTTAGTAAGGGTGTTGCTGGCTCAAGTTGGTAACGTGGCCTTTTACTTCTTGGATTCAAGACTCTTCTGCCTATTTTTTGAGGTTTAAAGTTGCCTATAATTTGAGCTTTAATTTTGTGCCCCACTATAGACTATTATGCGTCGTTGGAAAGCCTTGAATGTCAGCTTTCTAACGCAACTAGAAGAATCTCAATTGGATCTCTGAAGCTCAAGTTATGCCCCATTGAAGAGGGTAAGGTCAGGCTGCTAAAATCGCAGGCGTTTTTGGTGAACACGCCTTTGTTCTTCTAAGTTGCCAACGCCTTCAAATTCTGAAGCTCTAAATGAAGCCAGCTTTTGAATCTTCAAACGAATGTCAACCCCATACTATGATATATGATTGGAAAGCTATGAATGTCTACTTTTCAATGCCATTGAGAGTGCATCATTTGAAGCTCTACAACTCAAGATATACTCCATGAAAGAAGAAAAGGTCAGGCTGCCAGGGTTGCCGGCGTTATTGACAAACACACTTTCACTTTCCCAAGTTGCCAACGTGTAAGTTGCCTTTCATGGCTGGAGTTTCTTATAGGGGCGTTGCCAACTTTGTTTCCAAGTTGCCAACCTGCTTTCCATCCTCCTAGATCTTGAATTTCCTTATTGGAGTTGGCAACTTGAGTTGCCAACGTGCTTGTCATCCTCCATGGCTGAAGCTTCTTGAGGCTCTAAATGAAGCCAGATTTTGAAGCTTCAAACTACTGTCAAACCCATACTATGATATATCATTTGAAAGCTCTGGATGTCTACTTTATAATGCAACTAGAGGCACCTCAATTGGGTCTCTTTAGCTCAATTATTCTCCATTGAAGGAGACAAGGTTAGGCTGCCAGGGTCACGGGCGTTGTTGGCAAACACGCCTTTATAATCTTCAAGTTGGCAACGTGCATGCCTCCTTGCAGGGCTTGAACATCTGTCCCGGGTGTTTTTGGCAAACATGCCTTCATTGTCTTCACGTTGGCAACGTGGTTTGAGCCTCCAAGGAACCAAGCTCACCAACGTGTTTGGCAAACATGCCCTCCTTCTCCCAAGTTAGCAACGTGCACCATCTTCCAAGGATGGCAAGTTCACCAGCGTGTTTGGCAAACACGCCTTCCTCTTCCTCATGTTGGCAACGTGGAAGCCATCTTCCATGGCTGGCAAGTTCACCAGCATTGCTAGCATACACGCCTTCATAACCTCAAGTTGGCAACGTGCATATTGCCTCTCAGGAAACCAAATTCTTGCAAGGGTATTCATGCTCTTCCTGGAGTTAAGTCTCAATAGCGTTGGTAACTTTAATTTCAAGTTGACAACGTGCTCCTTGCTTCCTCCCCTGCTCCTGGATCTTTGCTTCATGGGTTGGCAACGCCCTTGATTGCTTCATTCTTGCTCCAAAGCTTTCTTGCTTCATCACCTATCATTAACCAAAGAACTTACCTCAAAGTCTTGCCATTCTATGCAACCAATTTCAAGAGATTCATTTATACTAATTCATTTATAAATTCCTTGAATTACTTGCATGAATTTAGCCAAAATTCACCTAGTTCTTGGTACTTGAATGCATGGAGATGAAATTCATTAAAATATTTGTTTATTTCAAAGAAAGTGAATGAAATTAAGCTAAAACTACTTAAACTAACTAGCTAATATAGCAAAGATGCAAATGTATCAACCATCACCGTCACTAATACACCAGGAATCGAACCCTAGCTTCTTAATAGTAGCTTCTGTGTTGTGTCTTAAAATATGAGTTTCAAGTAAAAAAATTTAAATTAGCATGATATCTATAAATATGGTCTTTAATGATAAAAGGGAATCCCTTGAAGGTAATTCCTTTGCAATTCTAAGAAATAATATTCATAATAACAAAAAGTATAAGGATAAGAGAAATCCTCCTAAAAAACCAAAAATTTAAGCCTCCATAGGCCTTTGGTCAGGGGATACAAGCTCCTTCTGTTTCTCGAGAGTTGAAACAATCCCGTCTTGGGTTTGGACTTCCATCATACTTTCATCCAAGTTTAGTTCTCCCGGATCTGGTGGCTCCTGTGGTTCACCTATACTCTACTACCCATAGACTCATCCACCCATGAATTTTGATATAAGGGCAGTAATGTAGGTGTTAGAGAGGTCAGTGATACTCAGGTAGGACTCCTATTTGCTTTTTGCAATTTCTTTGCTTAATTTGAAAAACTGTCTCCAGTAATCTTGATGTTTGACTTTCTTTTATTATTATTATTTTATGTTAAATTATATGAGTAATAATTTAATTTGTTACAAAAGAAGTTGAATAAATATTTTTTAGAATATAAAGATTACGATAAATTAATTATATTGAACAAAATATATTACAACAATAATACATTTGTCTTATATTATTCATTTTATTGTTATAATTATGTTACCTACAGTATAAAGTATATATCTTGGACAAGAATATAAATTATATATTTAAGAATATGTTTTATTTACTTGGACTAGCTTATTAGTAGTCATGAAATGGCCCAGCCACTACAGTTCACTACCTAACAAGTTTGCCTGCAAGCTATTTAGCGAGCGTTATTGATAGAGTCTGACTTAAGACGATGATGTGTGATGGCCTGATTTGCACTGTGAGTGACATATCTTGTGGAAGGCCTGTGGTTAGTAATAACAAATAGTGATCATTGATCTTGATTCTCAACCCACACAAGAGTACTCGACATGGTAGTAGGGATAATGTTGAGTTAGGTTTCTGTTCCGAGGGTTACCTGAAACTGTAGGTCGATCTCGAACGAGATCTTCCGTGCTGGTCGGAGCTGTTGTGTCCGACTTGATGATGGTGGCTGGAACCGCCGTGTCCGACTTGCTGGACTTGGTAGTAGTGCTGATCCTTCATCTCCGGAGGATGGGGGGTACCTGCAAAGGACTCCGATGCTTAAGTTAGCAAGGGTATTAAGCAGGTATTGAGTAGAATCAGAGTATGAGTTATACCTGGGTGCTCCAGTGTATTTATACCGGTGTAGAGCGACCTTCTTAGATAAGATAAGTTAAGTTAATTATCTTATCTTATCTTTGAGTAAGGTCATCTTATCTTCAAGGGAACCGCCCTTCTCTCTGTAGGCTTGGGCTGCCTCTGAATTTGGGTCGAGTTCCTCTATTTGGGCCCTTTTTTGGGCTTTCCTGGAAATTTGGCCGAGCTCTTTGAGAAGAGGTCGAATAGCCTGATCTAAAGAGGTCGGTCGCTTTATCGCTAGACATCCCAGGTCGGACAGCTTGACCCGGGGTATGAACAGTTTCTATCTAGGAGGGATATTTTAATTGATTAAAAAGTTGTGGCCCCACCTGCGAACTCTTGGTTGCTCCGAGTCAGAAGGATGTTTTAGACCTTCCATGGAATGCTCTAGATTGCAGAAGACAGGCGATGAGGCAGGTCAGACATGATATTTGGAGATCAGCATGGAAGGTCTGGGATTAGCTAGGGAGGCATTTACCTATGGATAATCAATTGTCATATGAGGCTGAGTATACATGCTAGGAGGATATCCTTGACGATCTTCCGGTGACGACACAACATGCTTCTTTGCTGTGCATGAGGCGAACATTGCGATGGAGTTCATGCCAGAGTCCTCCTTAGGGGAACAACAACACGATCGTTCCTAATCAGTAGAACAACAGGAGGACACCTTAATTTGGGATCAGGTTAATTTTGACCTTAGCACACTCCAGTTGGTATAGTTCGACGAGTTATACCAGCGTATGCGTGCATCATGGGATATCATGGATGACACGGCAGATCAGTATCGTGGTAGGAGAAACCACATGATTCAGTATGGAGGACATCCATTTACATCTTGGTTCCTTTCACACACTTCATTAATAGGACCATACAGACCTGGGCTATCTATGGCTCTTTCTGCAATAGCAGACTCTACCACCATGGGAGTATACATAAGCTTTCCCTTCATATAAGGCTATCGCGACTCCACTAGTATATCTGCCAGCGCCACCTCTAATAATATATCAGCAAATGCCACCACCATATTATCAACTGAGGCCACCTCCTCTTACAGTATATCCGTTGATCCTAGGTGCAACCGATTTTCTTTTTAAAAATGTATCATATCTCATGTACATGATACCTGTCGTATGTTATTATTAGTTTTCGTAGTTGTATGCCTGAAATATGTAATGTGTATTTAAAATTATAATTTATCTACACATTATACATTTTTATAAATATTATATTTTATTATTTTAAATAAAAAAATTTAGTAAAAACTATATTTTTTTCTCTTGTCTCGTACACTCTCACACATGAGGGAGGAAGAGGATTTTATAATCTCCACTTAACTCTAACTAGGTTTTGATATATACCATAGAACATTTATTAAATCAAGTACATAAATTATGTTGTTTTTTCTTTTTTTCTTAAATTATTTTTGGTTGAATTGATATTATATCCTATTGTTTACTTTGTTATTATCCCTCTTATTGAGCCTGCATCTTCCTTTATTTTTGAAGAATAGGTTGATTAGGTTTCACTTCTTAGTATGATAAATGCCCAAAAGTTCGTTGGAATAATAATCATCCAAGTAATTTCTGGTTGATCACTTCAAATAAAAAAAAAAAAACTATTTTCGGTCAACATTATTTATTTTAATTGGAACAAAGACATGGCCAGTCTCACAGAAAAATAGGTTTAACAATTGCTCTATAAGATAGGGTCATTGTTAGGCCATACGGCTTCAAAAATATGGTAATGGATCAATATCTTGCACAATAGTATACACGAAAAAAATTGGAGTGAATAAAAATACACATTTAAGATAATCAATTTGGGTTAGTTGAGTGGTCAACTCACTCGTTCGCTTAAGCAAGTATCGGGTGTTCAAATCCCGTCTTGTGCATGCAGCAACCCATTGGCCAATAGCAGACCCTTAAATGGAGCTCAAATCTACGATGGATTAGTCCTTGACCTGTCGAGTTGGAGAATACCGTAGGCAACAAAAAAACAAATACACATTAAGATTCATAATTATTAAGATATACTTCAAAGATTATTTTTTATAGACAAAAATATACACAAAAAATTCGTAAATATTAAACTCTTACTAATAATATGTTACTTTTGCCTATTGAAAACTATCTTTGTGGTTTATTTTTGTACAACAAATATTTAATGTGTACTTTTCTCCACAAACAATTCTTTCACGTATATTTTTATCTATTTATTTTTTAAACAACATTGTTGTAGTTATGACAAAAATTAATTATAGTAATTTTATGAGCAAACTAAACATGGTATGTCTTAAGAGATTATTGCCAATGAAATAATAAATTAATATTCGTAGTTAGTCCAATTTCGCCAATATTTTACGGGATGAGATCGGGTATACATAGAGGAGGCAAAATGGGTCGAACTCGTCAGAAAAAAATTTTATATTTTTTATTAAATAAAACAGTAATTAGTGCTACAAAATTATAATATAATTTTCAAACAATTTTTTATTTTTGTTTTATTCTTCTTTTAGTTATTAATTTTTTTATTTTATTTTACATTTTCACATATATGCTCAAATTATGTGACTTATTTTTTAAAATAAAGATGGTTTTATTGACAAATATTATTTTGAATAATTTTATTGAAGTTAAAAATTTTAAAAAGGATAGTGAAAAATATTATATTGTAATTTGACTATTTTTTATTTGTATTTGATTTTTTTATTATTTTTTTATTAATTTTAATAAATTTATTTTTTAAAAAAAAGAGTCAAGCGGGCTAGCCCGCCGACCTGCCTATCTGCCATAAAACAAAGCGGGTAGCATTTTGAACTAACTTTAGTTAGTGGGACGAGCCAACCTGCTCCGTTTTATGGCACGGTTCTAGGCAGGACGGGGCGGGCCGGTCTGCTTTGCCACCCATAGGTATATGGTGTACCTGCTCCCTACTGTCCCGATATGTGTATATAATATAAGAATAATTATCTAAATCAGTCCCCGAGATTTTTGAAATCGGACACTTTAGTCCCTCAAGTTTCAAAATACATAAAACAATCCTCAATGTTTACTTCTGTGACAATACAGTATCCCTCTGTTAGTCACTAACGGTGTCTGCTGACGTGGAACATGAACTCACACAAGTGGCCTTAAGTGTCCACGTGTGCAAGCTGGATATATTAGTCCCTAAGCCAAATTACAAAATAGTCTCTAAAAAATTTAAAATATCTCAAAATAGTTCATGAAAATTTTTTAAATTGCAAAATAGCCCCTTCGAATATTTTTAATCTTTTTCAAAAGTCAACGTCTTATAATATTTTTATTAATTAAAAAATAAAATATTATTAAAAGTATATATAATAAATAAATAATACAAAAATAACAATATATAAGCTAAAAGATAATTTTATATATTAACACCAAAATGTCATAAGAAATAATACTATTTAATTATTAATATATGATACCTACATTGAAGTGATGTAGAAACCATAATAATAACAACTAAATCTAAGAGGTCATTACATTATGATATGGCTGTTATAAATCAAAATCTATAACTTGGTATTATACGTTATAACTTGGCATTACGTGTTATAACTCAGCATTGTGCATTATAATTTGGCTCAACAGATTATAACTTGGAATAAAAACGTCTGATCAGATATTGTAACCAACCAATCTATAATAACTGCTCCTCAATATGGACAACCAACGAAAGCTTAACCGACTTATTCTACCTCACCTATAAAGGTATGATATTTTATCTTTAGAAGAAACATTGAATTCACAATACTGACTTAAGCATCGGAGTGTCTTTTGCAGGTACACTCCCCCCTTTTTTCTCGTTCTCTCCATAGCGTGATACACTCTTGAACTAAGAGCTCGGATCTGCAAGAACAAAGCTCGGTACGAAAGATAGCAGTTTGGCACCGGCTACCAAGGACCGAGTTACATCTAGGTTACTCACCCAAGAACAATTGGTGCCCACCGTGGGGCCGAAGATAAAGATCTTTACTTTTTCATCGGCCTCAGTGCTTCTACATTTGTCCATGACTAATCTATCTCCACATACACCGTCCGAACTTCTCCAAATGGTAACTGAGTTATAATAAGCCAACCAGCGTATGGCGGAGACAAACCAACACATGACGGAGAAGAATTAAAGAATGGCGAACTAGATTGCCGAGTTCGCTAATGCTCGGATTGAAAACAATGATGATCGTCAAGAACGAACCAAGGAGGCAGAACACCAATCTGGTCCAACACATGTTTTCGAAACTGCTCGGCATGAAGAAGCTCGATCTCCACGAGATGAAGAAGCTCAGCCAGAAAACAAAAATACCGAGCCTGATAACTCTGTCAGGCCATTCATAGCCGAAGTGATGGATTTTGAACTGCCCAGAAGATTCACCTTGCCGACAACCTTAACCCCCTACGATGGGTTAGGAGATCCAAAGAAATACGTCAAAAAGTTCAGATCCATAGTAAACAGTGCTTTCGATAAAGTCTTATGCCGTTGCTTTCCATATTATTTAGACGGTTCTGCACTTGATTGGTTTTGTTCTTTGCCTGCAGATTCCATTTCTCATTTTCAGGAACTAGAAAAGCTTTTCGAGGATCATTTTGCTGGCTTTACTATCTACTTACATGACTCTGACTACCTGAACACAATCAAACAAGGTCAGAATGAAAGCCTCAAAGACTACATGACTTGTTTCACAAAGATGGCCATGAGTATATCTGACCTCCACCCCGAGGTGCATTTGTATGCCATCAAAAGTAGACTCTGACCAGGCAAGTTCCAAAAGGCTATTGCTGTCTCCAAACCAAAGACCCTATCCAAAATTTGCAAAAAGGCAAAAGGTCAGATCGATATCGAAGAACTCCATCAAGCTAGGAAAGCAGAAAATCCCAGTACAAAGAAGAAGATAAAACACGGGACAGTAAGAAAAATTTTAAACTAACCCCTCATTATGAATCATATACTCAGTTCAATACCAAAACGGACGACATCATCAAGGAGATTCTAAATTCCAAATTGATCAAACCACCACAAAAGGCCGGCAATTATCCAGATGCAAAGAATGTAGATAAGTCAAAGTATTGCACATTTTACCAAAAATATGGACATACCAATGATGAGTGTGTCATCGCCAAAGACCTCCTGGAGCGACTAGCACGGCAAGATCATTTAGACAAATGCATTGGTTGCCATATACAAAGGCGCGCCCCTTCCTATGGTGACCATACCTCGACAGGACATCACAACCGAGAATAGGAAAGGGCAACTTCAAGTCTCCCTGAACAATCACGGGGAATTATTAACTGCATTTCTAGAGGTTTTGCAGGTGGAGGAGCTACAAGCTCGGTGTAGAAATGCTTATACCGAGCTATGCTATCGATAGAAAGCAGTCTTAGCAACAACCAAACGCCTTCACATTTTCCTCAAATGACGTTTTAAGCCTCTAACTTCAATACAACCATAACAAATCTAGATGACCCAGTCGTAATCTCCATCCAGTTAGGAGATCTTTTGGTTAAAAAAGTACTATTGGATCTTGTGAACAGTGCTGATGTTCTTTTCTATTCAACGTTCTAGAAAATGAAGCTGAGAAACAACATACTCCAACCTTTCACTAGCATCTTGGTTGGATTCTTAGGTGAAAGAGTCTCGATTTTGGGATCTGTGTGGTTATAAACCACACTGGGTGAGCCTCCCTGATAAAAAAATTCAGATGTTCAATATTTAATTGTGAACTGCTTTATCCCCTACAATTTGATACCTGTCAGACCTTTTTTGAATAAGTTCAGTGCTATAGTATCTACAATTCATCTTTGTGTTAAGTTTCATGTGCAGGATGATCTTATCGCAACAATTTATAGTGACGCCCATAAAGCTCGTCAATGATACAACAATAGTCTGAAAAGACCAAACCGAACTATGAATGCCCAAGTGAACAATATTAGCAGTCAGGACGAACTCCCAGCTTTGGCCGACCTTGACCCAAGGGCCGATGTTCTCGAGCGACCAACCCCAACGGAGGATTTACAAAAAAAATTATTTTACAAATAATTCGAACAAGTTTACTTATGTAGGAAGCACACATAGTTCTGAAGAAAAAGCTTCATTTCAAACATTCCTACAACAACATGCCGACTTATTTGCATGGACACTGGCTGACATGCCTAGCATTGACCCCTTAGTCATCTCTCACAAGTTGGCATTGGATTGACCTGTCCGACCTATAGCACAGAAGAAGCAAAACCTAGGCCTTGAAAGGAAGCAAGCCTTTCTAGAAGAGACCAAGAAGCTAATCAGTGAAGGCTTCATACAGGAAATCAGATTCACAACATGGTTGGCGAACGTCGTCACGATAAAGAAACATAATGGTAAATGGCGCATGTGTGTTGATTTCATCGATCTCAACAAAGCATGCCCAAAAGATTCCTATCCCTTACCATCTATTGAGTGTTTAGTAGATAATGCTTCGGGTTATCAAACACTAAGTTTCATGGATGCGTATTTTGGCTATAACCATATTCTGATGCATCCATCCGATCAAAACAAGACTACATTTATTGCTGAATACGGACATTACTCCTATAAAGTTATGCCATTTGGACTTATGAATGTAGGAGCAATGTATCAACGCCTTATGGACAAGGTATTCGCAGCACAGATCGGCAGAAACCTATAAGTTTATGTCGACGACATGGTGGCCAAAACAAAGCTTGGTAACTACCATCTTGATGACCTTGCAGAAATATTCAACCAAATACGATGATACAATATGCGACTTAACCCTGAGAAGTGCGCCTTTGGCGTATAGGGAGGTGAATTCCTCAGCTTCATGCTCACCAACCGAAGAATCTAAGCCAACCTCGAGAAATGCCAAGCTGTATTGGGCATGGCGAGCTCACAAACAATAAAAAAAGTGCAACGATTAATAGGGAGACTTGCTGCACTATCTAGATTCCTTGCTTGTTTAGCATCTAAGTTATTCTATTTTTTTCAAACCCTAAAAAAGAAAAACGACTTTAACTGGAAAACAATGAGTGTGAAAATTCTTTTGCTGAAATAAAAAACATTCTTTCAAAGCCTCCAATTTTGCAAAAACCCCTCCAGGGGGAAAGTCCTTTACATATATTTATCTATCACTGATTGGGCAATAAGTTCTGTTCTAGTTACAGAAAGAAACAAGTAGCAACAGCCGATTTATTTCATTAATGTCGAGCTCCGGTACCCGAAGATAGAGAAATTGGCCCTGGCTCTAGTTTCTCAGCTCGACGTCTCTAACCATATTTTCAAAGCCATGTTGTCCACGTCCGAACTAATCAACCCTTAAGACAAGTGTTACAAAAACCAGAACTGGCGGGTCGATTAATAAAATGGTCGGTTGAACTCTCGAAATTTGACATTAGATACCAAAGCTACATATGTACATAATTTACCACAAATCAACCTAGGGTTTCATAAATACATAAAGCAATAAGAAATATGAATACACTCACCTTACCCAAAGGAAATAGGGGCGAAGCATAATAATACTCTAACGCTATATCACCCCTAAATAATCAAAATCACAAAACTTATTCAAAGCCCAAACCTAAAAATGTGGAAACTATTAGGGCTGAAAAAGGGAGTGTAAAACGTGATTTCTTACCAGAAATACTTAGATAGAAATTATGGGCTTGACGAGAACTTCGCGTGGTCACAAACAGCATATAAATTGGAGCATCGTAGCTCAAGATACAAGCAAAAGAAGTTAAATGTGAATAGTGTAATGTGGGGTTTCTCTTTTCTTACTGCAGCAGCTCCAAACCCTTATGTGTATATTTAATGAGCTGAAATGCTCATAAAGAGTAAATATATATGTTGGGCTTGGGCCCAACTTAGGCCCTGTCCAATCCGTTAGCATTTTTAATCCGTTAGTCCCACTTTGGACCAAAACATTTAAAATTAGTACCCGATTTTCAATTCTAAAAGTTTTCCTAAGCTTTTCCTACTGTTTTTATTATTCTCCCACAGTACTAGACAGACTTAAGCCGGTACTGCCGCCTAAAATTTCCGGTACGAATTTTTACGCAATTTTCTGTAGAAAATTATATTTTTGCACTAAAAAAATCACTGAATTCAAATCTCACCGCTAAAATTCTAAATTAAGACTTCTAATTTCTCGAACCTATTCCGGGAGATTAAATCATTATTTTATATTATCTAAACGATCGATTAAAATTATGGTTCTTACAAGGTGCCGACCATCATCACATTGAAAGCTCGCCGCAAATTGGGAAGACCCATTCTAAATTATTGAACTCCTCCAAAATGGAGCATATCAGCTACAATCTTTGAATGGTACAACTATACCTAACACCTGGAATATTTCAACTTTAAAACAACACTATAGTTAAAGTCAGAAACAGGCTTGTACTCTTTTTTCCTACTACCAGAATTTTTTCCAAAAAGGGTTTTGCTTTGAGAGGTTTTAACGATGCATGCCTACCTGCACCTTTGTAAACAAAGGTCAATCAATATTATTATTCTGATTTATCTTGCTCAAACACTTTACATACTAATTGCACCTAGCACTCTAAATTGCCGACTTATAGTTCATAAATGACAAAATCGGGTTTCCAAGCAAAACCTAACTAACAATACTCGATAATATCAACAAATTATATCTCTCTAAGATATAACAATCAATCAAACTATTGACTAAAAGTCAACCAAATATTAATACCATCAGCATATTCCTACTTCTATCAGGCAAGAAATGTGAATATCCACTCAAACAAAAAACAATCTAAACCAAACCATGCAACAAATCGCAACAAACATAAATTGTCCACATGCCAAAACGGCTTAAAAGTCAAAACACTTTATAAAGAGCACAAAAGACCGAAAAAAGTTTCAAAGTCTAAATTACACAAAAAAAGTTCAACAACACAAATTGCTCCAAATTCTCATCTTCCTCTTCGGTTACACCATCATCATCCACCATAGCTCCATCTAGGATGATCTTCCCTAGATCCAACTGGGGAGAAATCAAAATTCAGAACCAAAAACTTCGCCTGCAACGAAGCTCGTTCAAAACCCTCAACAAATGAATCCAATATTTTTGCCTGTTTATTCTTCTCCATCTCTTTTAACTTTGCAGTTATTCAATCACTTGGGCGCTCATACTAGAGAGATCGGCCTCCTTTTTCTTCAGATCTTCAACCTCCTTGGCATAATTCTCTTTCATCAGCTTCAACTCTTTCTCCTTCTCAGATAATTTAGACTCCAAATCAGCTACTATAGTGTTTTTTAACGCCAACTCCTCTTTCAAACCCGAATCCTGTTTCTATCCAATAAGCTTCTTATGCTTATTCTCCTGGCTACGACCCAAGCTAGCCAACTAAAACCCAAGAACCTGGCAAAAGTAAAGAGAGTAATAAAAAAACCAACAACATACCAATTTACAAATAACAAAAAGCAATACCTGCATGTATTGACCAATAGCGATGTCTCCAACCTCATTCGCCAATGAGACATCTGCCGAAGATTGGCCACCACATCCGTTTTCCTTTTCTTCAGTCTGACTTTTTTTCTTCTCGGCCGAGGCTGATTAACCTCGCCAACACCAACAGTTTTATTTGGCTTTGAGGTCGAACCTTCCTTTTCGAGGTTCTTACTTTTCACCTGAGCTCTTAGGGTAGCAGCAGATACCCCAGGATACTTTCCTCCCAAAACAAAACAAATAGTTAGCTACATATAAACTCAAAACCTACAAAGCTATATTTCAGAATCTCACCCAAGTATTCTACAACAGCTTCCTTATTTTCTTCCCACTGAAACAAATCAAAGACAGAAATCAACTCTTTCCGATCAACAACCTCCACTAAATATTCAATAATACATTCATTCATTGGATTAATGGTTTTAGTCCCCAGAATATTCTGAGGTTCGGAACACCACAACAAGGAGAATTTTTCCCCCAAATATTTGTCCAAATAAAAAGGAAAATCACTCTTAGCATTCCTAAACTTCAAAAACATTTCCTTAAAATCTTTAAACGAGGACTTATAGAGCTTGAACACAGCAAATCTCAGAAAACTATTCAAGTTCATCCAGCCACCCTTCTAGACACCCTTGGCCTGGAATAAAACAAAAAAATAAACTTCAGACAAGGAGCCTCCTCTAGAAACTCCATTAACACTTCAAAACTTTGCAGAAAAGCCAAACAGTTGGGATGAAGTTGTAAAGGGACACATTTCAATTGCTTTAGAACCTGGCATTGAAAATCTGTGAAGGAAAGCTTCACCCTCAACTCTTCTAGAACACAACTATACATATAGAAAAACTCAAAGTATTCCCCCTATGAAACACACAATCACTAACGGAACATGACAGTAACTCTAAACGAACCCCATAACCATGTCATACAATCTTATTCTTATCTATCTCTTTCGCAGCTTCTTCATCCAGAAACAGTGAAGAACGCTTCCTGACATCATCATTCACCCAGTCTATGACCAATCAATTTTCTCCTTTCTCTCCTTCTCAAAACCCATCGAGCCACCTCAAGAAAAGAAGAAGAAGAACATAATTTATAGAGAACAGAGAGAGAAAATAACGTACCTCTTTTTGCTCATTTCTCTTCAAAAATGTTTTTGATAACACGCAAAAATAGTACAAACCAACACAACCGTTGGATTCCAAAAGCCTTTAATTAACCATCACAAAACTGTTTGGAATCCACCTCAACCGTCCCATCAATTACATCAAAAGGAGCACAGAACATTGGGAACACGCACGTTCTTTAATGAACAATCAATTTTTCTCTCTCCTGCCAATATTATTAACAATCTTAATTATTTACTCTTTTAAAAAAGCATCTTGAACTGGTGGCTCCAGGGATAACTCAATGACCAAGTTATGGCTCATCGAAAGCTCAACCCGCTTCATTAAAATATATTTCCAGGCCAAGCTTGAGGGATATGATATGGCTATTACAAATCAAAAGCCATCACTTGGCATTATGTATTATAACTCGGCATTATGTGTTATAACTCGGCATTGTGTGTTATAATGAGGATTATAACTTAGAATAAAAATATCCGACCAGATACTGTAACCTACCAATCTAAAATAACTGCTCTTCAATATGGACAACCAACGAAAGCATAACCGACTTATTCTACCTTACCTATAAAGGTATGATATTTTATCTTCGGAAGACACATTGAATTCACAATAGTAACTTAAGCATCGGAGTGCCTTTTGCAGGTACATTCCCCCTTATTTGCTCGTTCTCTTCACAGCATGATACATTCTTGGACGAAGAGCTTGGATCTGCAAGCACAAAGCTCGGTACGAAAAGTAGCAGTTCGGCACCGGCTACCAAGGACCGAGTTATGTCCAGGTTACTCACCCAAGAACACATTATAAAGGTCATTATTTATATACCTAAACCCCTAAGATATTGCCACCAAATAAACATAGAAAATATTTATAAGTAAAAAAAATTATTTTCTTGATATAACTGTTAATTGTAGTAGCACAAACAACTTTAATTGTAATCCTATTTTATGCAATATTACAACGAGTGTATTTCAAAATAAAAAAAAACACGAATGAAATACTTGAATTTGTTAAGACATTTCTTTTTCAAGTGTTGTAAAGTATTAGAAGTTTTCACATTGCATTGGAATTTCATAAATCATCCACATTGACTTTGTAATTCACCAAAACTTACAAATTTGACTTCATAGATGACTTGGTTCGCATTTGATAAACTCATATTTTACTATGGTTTTTTTGGATTGAAATGAGCAAAATTTATCAAATTAACTTGCACTTAGTCTTTTTAATTGCATATTTTTGTAAAATTTCTCCTAATTGAGCTTAATTGATTAAACATGCTTTTATCCTTTAAAAATTATCAAATTAATTCCACTTTATTTCATTTGATGACTTGGTGTATTTGCTCAAGTTGTTTAAGATTTAGGAGGTAAGGATAACTTGGGAAAATGGATGAAAAATATGCAGAAGTGAAAATTTCGCGAAGAAACAAAGGAGGAAAAAATTTTGACCGGTGCGCGTGCACGAGTTTGATCACGTGCCTCATTTAAATTGTCATGTGACTGGAGATTTGGTTGTCATTTTAACCCATTTCAGACCACTTTGGAGCTAATATGAAGTAAGACTTGAGAGAGGATCATACCGAACTTATCATACACTCTTTTTTTTTCTCTCTTTTAGGGTTTTAAACGTTGAATTCTAAAGAGAGAAGCTCTAACTTCTCTCTAGAATTCAAGAGTTTCTTATAAATTTCTTTCTAGTTCTAGGTTTTAGTTTTGTTTAATTATAGTTTTTAGTTTATAATTTTTTGTTTTGCTACTCTAATTTTCTTAGAATTTCTTGTTACTTCTTCTATTTTGTTATTTTAAGTTCTTGAACTCTTGTTGAATTCTTATTTTCTTTTAATGAATTTGATGTTTTATATTTTATATTACTTAATTGAGATGTTATTATTGCTTTCTTGAATTGTGTAGTTATAGATATTACTAATTATTGCAATTTCTGAAGTTTTATATTTATGCACTCTGTGTATTTGATAAAATGACTAACTTAGTTATAGAGTAGATTTTACATTCTTGACTTGGGTTAGAAACTTGGGTGAACTTGAGTCATTAATATCTAAGTTAATTGATAATTTAGAGATATTCATTAATCTTCTTTCTACTAACGCTAATCTTTTACTAATTCAGTTAGTAAGTTGTTTAGGATTTCAGGATTGTAATATTCTTACTATTAGAATGTCACGCTTCTAGCTGTGCTTCTCTGATAGAGCGGATATACGATGACTTCCATATATATATATGATAATAAAATAGGAGCCTTTAACTCAAAAGTGTATCGCCTTTTTCTTTGATTTTTCTTTCATTTTATAAGCATGCATATATACAATACCAATCAAAAGACTTCACACACACACATATAAACAAGGATCTTTTAAACAAGTAACTTACAAACATTAATCATCATTACAATCATGACTCCTTTCCATCTTTACAAAAATAAAAATCTCAATAACAAGGCGAGGGAAAAGACATTTATGATAATACAACCATAAAATGCAAAAATCACACCATAAGTTTCCTTGTCGACTTCCTGAAAAGAGAAGTCTGTAGGGGGTGAGAACCTAACCACACGATCTCAACAGAAAGTTTGGAATTGCCATAAGATGATATATAAAAAGAAAGTTATTTTCAACCGTAGTGATCATCGCTCGTCTTATGAACCTTTTTGAAAATCAAGAATTACTAATCCAAATTCCAAATTCATAGTTCAATCATAAAAATCTTAAAAGTTACTTAAATTGTATGAATAACCAACATGTTCCAAACATAGGTTCATTAAGTCTATGCTGAACTAGTTTAATCTTACATACTTTACTAAACCTCTAATATAAATCAATCATGGCCTCCAGGCCATCACACAATTAGTCACGGCCTCCGGCCTAAGAAAAATCAATAAATATACCACCCACCACAAGTCAATGTGGATATCAACCTTTACCAACTTACCAAATTATGGCTTCTGGCCTTAAACAATATCAAATCTCAGTCTCTGGCCCAAAAAAATATTAAATCCCAGCCTCTGGCCTAAAATAATATTGAATATTGGCTTCACATATAATCACTTACATGCCACCACACTCCAAACCAATAAGTCACGATCACACGCAATCAAACAGACATGTAAACAATCACACATAGATAGCAAGTATGACAAGTAGTACAATTAGAAATTAACAGGAAGTCAATTAGGCGAGTCAAGTAATTATACAGACCTAAGAAAATGCAAACAAATACAGTATGATGCATGCCTGTCTTACTGGCCATGAGCTCATGCGTCGATTATGTTGCCAAAGCCGACATACGTAAGCGGGATTCACCACCGCCCTTACCCGAAGGTTCCACAAACAATCGTAAGTGGAATTCACCAATAGTCCTTGCCCGGAACATGCAAGTGGAATTATCCACTGTCCTTGCCTATCACATTAGACCACGAGTAAGCGGGATTAACAAACCTTCCTTATTGGGTACCTCGAACAAACGGGATTGAGCACCATCCTTCCTCGGGTTACAAACATAAACAATGTGCAAGTAGAATTTACCACCGTCTTTGCCAGTCACATTAGTCCACGAGTAAGCGGAATTAACCACCGTCCTTACTGGGTATCTCAAACAAGCGGGATTAACTACCATCCTTGTCTAGGACAAATATCAGTTAATGCACAAAAGGGATTAACCACTATCCTTGCCATTGTAGTAAATTTCAAGCAAGCGAGATTAACCACCGTCCTTACCTGGAAAGCCACGAACAAGCGGGATTAACCACCGTCCTTGATTGGCATGACTCAACTCAATGTGCAAGCAGGATTCATCACCGTCTTTGCCACCAGTAAACATTAGTTCACAGTAAAGTCTTTAATCAGTTTTTGAAATCATTAAGTTCATTAACCATATTTTCATTTAATTTACCAATTCCTTCGTCTCGTGAGAGGGATAATACCACTGTTCTCACTGTGGGCAGGACAAGGCCACCATCCCCACTTAACCCGGAGCAAGTGGGACAAAGCCATGATCTCTATATCTTACCTAGGCAGGTATCATATCAATCAAACTCATTTTTGCCATCAATTCATTATTAATCATAATCGCTAACATATATCTTAACCAAAATTTTCATCATAAGCCTCGCTTAAATTCTCAACCAATTCCAGTTTCATCATACCCAAAAATCCCTTTTCTTTTATATTCGAGTAAGTCAAATTCATAAACTCTGTGAGCGAGACAAAGCCACCATCATCACCATGGATGGGATAAACTGCCATCGTCACAACTTTCCCAACATCCCCTTTAATAAGTTTCATATAGAAAACTCAGTTTAATTCATTAAAATCCAACTCCAGTGTATATAAAGCCTTAAAATAGTTTATCAGAGTTCATACGGGGTTTACAGGGGTCAAAAAGCTGATTGGATAGGCTAAAACAGTTAAAATCAGCATTTTCTGAAAAGTAGGACATTCATGTGTATGCATGAATCCCCTTTTTTTGCATACGCACTGGATATGCACAAAAAATTTTAGTTTGGTAAAGAATGTTATGCATACACATGGGTCGTGTGTATGCATGACCTCAACGTTCTGCAACTTCTGATGAATTCAGCTCTAAACCCAATTTTTCAGAACCCATAACTTTTGGTACAAAATTTATTTTTCACCCGTTCTTAGACTGTTTTGAAGATATTTTAACTAGCTTTAATTTAAGATATATTTCACTCAATTTCGTGCTCCGAACACCAAGTTTTTTTCCGTTAAAATCGGTCAAAAATATATTTTACCAATTTTACCCAATTATGCATTTCTACCCATTCCTCAATCCAATTCAGTTCTCAAACCATCCAAAAGTATTTCTAATCATTCTCAACACTCATTTATCTATTCCTACCCATTCAACACCAAATCAAACAATTCCAATACAATCAATCTAATTTTCAAAATTTTCATCAATAAACGAATACCAACAATCTAATTATTCAATCCGACCACATAATTTAACAACCAATCACAACATGGCAATTATCCAACTTACCATAACTTACCAAATAGGGGATATCTCACCTTATCACTGTCTTAGGCCCAAATTCTCATATCAATAATTAATCATAATTGATAATTAAATCGCACCATTATAATTATGCACACATACACATATATACATCCATATCATCATTCATGCTACCATTCAATCATTTAATCACCACAACAATCAAACATACCAATTCATGAGCCTCACTTGATCACCCAAAATATAATTTCTATATCGATATCGATTCATAACAATTCTTGGTAGTAAAATAGTTTTAAGAAAATCCTACCTTGTTGACGGCGATTTCCAACCCCTTGAATTTCCTTCACAATCCAACCCGAGTCTCAACCAAAGCTCCACACGTCAGACCAATCTCCCAAATAACTTAATTTAATCTAATAACACCAAAGTTAGATAGAAATGAAGAGGAAGTTGAGAGTGACGCGTGGCTGTAAATGAGTCATCTATCGGAATTACGGATTGAAAGTTTTGTGGATTTGAAGGTGGGGGATGAATAGTGTGTTGGCTCTCTCTTCTCTCCCAAGCCAAAGTACATTTTGCCTTGATGAATGGGGTGAGATGCTGAATTGTGAAGGCTTATAAGCCTTGGGCTTGGGCCCAACATGGGTCCGTTTGTGATTTTGGGTCCGTTGGCCCTGTCTTAGGCCAAAACCTTTTAAGATGAACGCTCGAGTTTATGTTCTAAATATTTTTCCTTGTCATTCATAAAATAAAGTTTAAAATCTCAATATTCAAATTGAAACATATAAAATTATCATTCTTTTTCAGTTATTAAAGCTTTAAATCATGAATAAGAAATTACCCAGCTAATACAAAAATCTCGAAAAATATCATCTTTTATAAACATAATAAATCATAAATAACTTATTATTTAATTTTCAAAAATCTGGAGTCTTACAAGGATTAGGGTTAATTAAACCTAATTGACGTTTCTTAATTTATAGAGGTTGACAAATTATGTTTGCTAATTGTAATTATTATCATATTATGGTTAGTGATAAGGATAGTGATCTTCAACCCTTGTCAAGATCTTTTTAGTATTTGAATTTACTTTATTTTACTAGTTAACTACCTTAATTTCTCTTAGTTCAAATTCTCTTGATATTTACTTATTGCTTGCTCTTTTAATTTCTTACTATTCAAATTTTTGTCAATTGCAAACAAACTTCCGATTTCTCTATAGCCAATGATAGTGCACTCGATTGTGATTTCAAGGGAGAATGATCTAAGATTAAACTCTCAGTTTTTATTTTGAATTTGTGACATGTTTTACTAAATTTTGAGAGTGATAATTATTGGTTTAGAGCTACAACAAATCTTAGGCTTTTAAACTTGTGAAATTTCTAAACCAATTCTTAAAACTCATAAGTTTTTGGCGTTGTTGCCGGAGAATTGTAATGTGTGCTTATTATTGGCATATCCACCACCAATTATGTCCATGGGACCAAAACCTATATCCACCTTACCACCACCACCCATATGAGCCTCATGAACAACCACTTTTAAAACCGCAACTATTCCAACATTCTTACTCCTATAGTCCTCTTGAAACACTATCTCCCATGCACCCAAGACTTTCTTCAACACGACCAACTCTCTTTCTTTCCCACAATTCTCTTTTACATGATAAAAAATAAGCATGAGTTTATTTAATCATTTTAAATTTTTTTTTTGAAAAAAAGTCAAAATTAATTTATAATTTAGGATTTGAAAATGCATATTTTTTTTCGTATATATAAATAATCAAATTTGAGATAACTAGATAAAAAATTTTAGAAATCAATTGAGTATGAAAGGGTTAGATATGATCCTTTTTTTTCCAACTTTTAAAAAGTTCAACAACCAATGCTTGACATGTTTGACTTCACAATTTTTTATTTTTTATTGGCTCGTTGCACATATTAGATGCAAAAAGGAAGCTTTCATGTCAAGACACAAGTTGTACATATGCTTTTTAATGATTCAAATGCCAATATTTTCAACTTCAAATAATATTTCTAGCTCAACTTGTGAATTACTAGGTGTTGCCCAAATTTATAACACTAAAGTCTGGTCTATATTCTAAGCCATTTTGGCCTTGTAAATATAATCTTTTGTAATGATCTATTTCAGCAATATTTGTAAAACTTTCTCTTAGCTTCTCTATAATATAACATACATATATAATTTAAAGCTTTAAATGAAAAGATATGTGCAAAATACGAAAATAGGTTTGGATACAAACATGCATATGTTTAACTTAGACTCCAAATTAATGACTTAAAAAATATATGATGTAAATTTATAAAATCCAAATATTAATTTGATATTTTACAATATTATAAACTCTAGAACATATTCATACAATATGTATACATTTAAGCACAAATGAACTTTAAGATTCTAAGTATTTGGGATAAAATATGCGAACTTCTTTTCTCTGTAGCCACCTTTCTCCCACAGTTTTTAGCAACTCTGCTCTTATTCACTAGCTCTGAAAAAGTCCTAATCTCTTATTCAGCAATATTCGTACTTAATGCACTTCCACTCTTCAAAGTCTCCAAGAGCTCCTTGACAAATACGAGAAAATCTGCATAGTTTCTCGAATTTGTTAGTATACTCAGACACGGATATAGCACCCTACTTCAGCTGTAGTAACTCAAGTTTCTTTGCTGTCCTAATAGAATTCAGAAAGTACTTCTTGTAAAATTCTACCTGGAAAGCATCCTAGGAGATAGGATCATCACCCTACTACAGGAGGCGTCATGTACCCTGCCACCAATGTAATGCTTCCCCAGTGAGCTGGTAGGTAGTGAACTCAACACACTACTCTTCAAGCACTAGTTGTGCTTGCAATGCTCACTCCATGGCCTAAAATCAGGTATATGCTTCAGTCAGATTGGTGGTTCCTCTGAAAATGCGTGGGTTAACCTTCAGAAATGCTGACAGCTTCATCAGCCCATTTCCACCATTTCCCCCATTACCATTATTGTTCATTTAATGTCCAAGTGCCTTAGCAGTGGCCTGCATTGTAGCAGCCATATTCTCTAATACAACCATGAAGTTCACCGGGTTATTCGTGTCAGTTTCTAATTCCTGCATACTCGTACAACCTCTCCCACAGACTCGACTACGTTCACGAGGCACCATCTGGTTCCTATACACACCAAACAATCGATATCAAGTTGATCAGTGTCAATAACGGAAGTCTAGTGCTTTAAAGTCCCAAATGCATGCTCATGAACGTTTATGCCAATTATATCAGTCAGATATCTTAATAGCACATAAACATACACACAGAGAATGCATAGAAGTATAGTCAGTTCGTCCCTCAGGCTCTACAGGAACGAACTGCTCTGATACCATAATGTAATACCCTCCCACACAGAGCCTTATGCTTAAGTCATAACAGAGGTGGTAAGGTATTACGACCTCTAAAAGTAAAATTATATATATAATAATAGTGAAAAAGATTTTTAACTAGGAGCCTTTGAATAAAAGGGTAAAGCAAAATCGTTAAATTGAAAAGCATAACACTCCCGAAGTTAATATAGTATATATATAAACAATACAGATAATAAGTATCCATATAAATACATATAACCAAAATAAAGCACCGAGAGATAAGGATCTTCGCTAAATTAGAAGCTTCCAGCATGCCTCAGCGAGGAGCCTCACGTCCTGCATCTGAAAATCATAAAATCCGCATGGGGTGAGAACCAGAGGTTCTCAGTATGGTAACAGTGCCTATATATCTAACATATAATTTCTTGCGAAAGCTGAAGGCAATCCAAGAACTTCCGACATATAATTAAAGCTTATAAACATAACTAAACCATGAAAAAGTAAGAGGCAGCTAGCTAAGGGTCTTCAGACTATCTAATACACTCCAATCAACTTCTTCGAACCTCCCAACCACCACCAAAACCAATTATTACAAACATCTATATACATACAAGGAAATTACAGGTAGAAAGCATATACAGTAGATAAACAAGTAGCAAGTAGTTATGCAGTCAATTAGACATTCCAAACAAAACATACCAAGCAAATAGATAGTTGCATATGATGCATACGTGTTCTAGTGGTTGATGAGTCTCATCTGTCAGTTATAAAGTCAACCCGACAAGTCCGTGTACGCACGCACACTGATGAGTGGATAGTTTATACGCTTTTTGACATTGTTTTTAGGTAGTTTTTTGTAGGATCTAGCTACTTTTAGGGATGTTTTTATTGGTTTTATGAAAAATTCACATTTCTGGACTTTACTATGAGTTCGTGTGTTTTTCTATGATTTCAAATATTTTCTGGCTGAAATTGAGGGACCTGAGCAAAAATCTGATTCAGTCTGAAAAAGGACTGCTGATGCTGTTGGATTCTGACCTCCCTACACTCGAAATGAATTTTCTGGAGCTACAGAACTCCAAATGGCGCGATCTCAATTGTATTGGAAAGTAGACATCTAGGGCTTTCCAGCAATATATAATAGTTCCTACTTTATTTCTAGTTTAGACGACGCAAACTGGCATTCAACGCCAGTTCCATGCTACATTCTGGAGTAAAACGCCAGAAACACGTCACAAACCAGAGTTAAACGCCAAACAGATGCTACAACTTGGCGTTTAACCCCAAGAGAAGCCTCTGCACGTGTAAACCTCAAGCTCAGCCCAAGCACACACCAAAGTGGGCCCCAGAAGTAGATTTCTGCCCTAAGACTTATTTCTGTATACCCTAATAACTAGTCTAGCATAAATAGGAATTTTTACTATTGTATTAGACATCTTGGTAACTATCTTTTGACGTTTAGTTCTTAGACTTTGGGGGCTGGCCATTTGGCCATGCCTGAGCCATTATCACTTATGTATTTTCAACGGTGGAGTTTCTACACACCATAGATTAAGGTGTGGAGCTCTGCTGTGCCTCGAGTATTAATGCCATTACTACTGTTCTTCTAGTCAATTCACGCTTATTCTTATTCTAAGATATTAATTCGCACTTCAACCTGATGAATGTGATGATCCGTGACACTCATCACCATTCTCAACCTATGAGCGCGTGCCTGACAACCACCTCCGTTCTACTTTCGATTGAATGAGTATCTCTTGGATTCCTTAATCAGAGTCTTCGTGGTATAAGCTAGAATCCATTGGCAGCATTTTTGAGAATCCGGAAAGTCTAAACCTTGTCTGTGGTATTCCGAGTAGGATTCAGGGATTGAATGACTGTGACGAGCTTCAAACTCGCGAGTGTTGGGCGTAGTGACAGATGCAAAAGGATCAATGGATCCTATTCGGACATGATCGAGAACCGACAGATGATTAGCCGTGTTGTGACAGAGCATTTGGACCATTTTCACTGAGAGGATGGGAAGTAGCCATTGACAACGGTGATGCCCTACATACAGCTTGTCATGGAAAGGAGTAAGAAGGATTGGATGAAAGTAGTAGAAAAGCAGAGATTCAACAGGAACAAAGCATCTCCATACACTTATCTGAAATTCCCACCAATGAATTACATAAGTATTTCTATCTTTATTTTATGCTTTATTTACTCTTATATTTGAAAACCATTATAACCATTATAATCTATCTGACTGAGATTTACAAGATGACCATAGCTTGCTTCATACCAACAATCTCCGTGGGATCGACCCTTATTCACGTAAGGTATTACTTGGACGACCCAGGGCACTTGCTGGTTAGTTGTGCGAAGTTGTGACAAAGTGTGATTCACGTTTGAGAGCTCCAAGTCTTTGGCGCCATTGTTGATTATCAATTTACGCGCACCAAGTTTTTGGCGCCGTTGCCGGGGATTGTTCGAGTTTGGACAACTGACAGTTCATCTTGTTGCTCAGATTTGATAATTTTCTTTTCAAAGAGTTTTCAAAACTCTTTAAAAAAAATTTTCTCTTTTTTGTTTTTTTTAAAGATTATTTTTGAAAAAATAAAAAAATTTATAAAATCAAAAAATCAAAAATATTTTGTGTTTCTTGTTTGAGTCTAGTGTCAATTTTTAAGTTTGATGTCAATTGCATGTTTTTAAAAATTTATGCAATTTTCGAAAACTCATGCATGGTGTTCTTCATGATCTTCAAGTTGTTCTTGGTAAGTCTTCTTGTTTGATCTTCATATTTTCTTGTTTTGTGTCTTTTGTTGTTTTTCATATGCATTTTTGCATTCATAGTGTCTAAACATGAAAAATTTCCAAGTTTGGTGTCTTGCATGTTTTTCTTTTCTTGAAATTTTTCAAAAATAAGTCTTGATGTTCATCTAGATCTTCAAAGTGTTCTTGGAGTTCATCTTGACATTCATAGTGTTCTTGCATGCATCATGTGTTTTGATTCATAATTTTCATGTTGTGAGTCACTTTTGTGTTTTTCTCTCTCATCATTAAAAATTCAAAAAAATCAAAAAATATCTTTTCCTTATTTTACTCAAAAATTCGAAATCTTTGGGTTGACTTAGTCAAAAAAATTTTAAAATTAGTTATTTCTTATTAGTCAAGTCAAGATTTCAATATTAAAAATCTTATCTCTTCAAAAATTTTTCAAAAATCAAGTCTTTTTCATTTTTCTTTTATGATTTTCAAAAATTTTAAAATTATTTTCAAACTCTTTTTCTTATCTTTATTTCAAAATTGAAAACTTCACTAATAATTAATGTGATTGATTTAAAAATTTGAAGTTTGTTACTTTCTTGTTAAGAAAGGTTCAATCTTTAAATTCTAAAATCATATCTTTAAGTTTCTTGTTAGTCAAGTAATCAATTTTAATTTTAAAAATAAAATCTTTTCCAAAATATCTTTTTTAATCATATCTTTTCAAAATATCTTTTTCAAATCATATCTTTTTCAAAATTGATTTCAAAAATCTTTTCTAACTTCTTATCTTTTCAAAATTGATTTTCAAATCTTTTTTCAACTAACTAATTAACTTTTTGTTTGTTTCTTATCTTTTTCAAAACCACCTAACTAATTTTCTCTCTCTAATTTTCAAAAATTACCTCCCTCTTTTTCAAAATTCTTTTAATTAACTAATTGTTTCAAATTTTAATTTCAATTATATTTCTTCTCTTAATTTTTGAAAATCACTAACCATTTTTCAAAAACAATTTTCGAACACTCTTCTCTCTCATCTCTTTCTATTTATTTATTTATTTACTAGCACTTCTCTTCATCTCAAAATTCGAACCCTCTCTTCTCCTCTGTGTTCAAATTTTCCTCTTCTCCTTCTTTTATTCTTTTCTTCTTCTACTAACATAAAGAAATCTCTCTACTGTGGTAAAGAGGATCCCTATTATTATTTTCTATTCCCTTCTTTTTCATATGAGCAGGAGCAAGGACAAGGACATTCTTGTTGAAGCAGATCCTGAACCTTAAAGGACCCTAAGGAGGAAGCTAAGGGAAGCTAAAGCACAACCCTCTGGAGAGGACTTGACAGAAATCTTCGAAAAATAAGAGGAGATGGCAGCCAAAAATAATAACAACAACAATAGCGCAAGGAGGATGCTTGGTGATTATACTACACCTACTTCCAACTTTTATGGAAGAAGAATCTCAATCCTTGCCATTGGAGCAAACAATTTTGAGCTGAAGCCTCAACTAGTTGCTCTAATGCAACAGAACTGCAAGTTTTATGGACTTCCATCAAAAGATCCCTACCAATTTTTAACTGAGTTCTTGCAGATCTATGAAACTGTTAAGACTAATGGAGTAGATCCTGAAGTCTACAGGCTCATACTTTTCCCTTTTGCTGTAAGAGACAGAGATAGAACATGGTTGGACTCACAACCTAAAGATTGCCTGGACTCTTGGGATAAGCTGGTCACGGCCTTCTTGGCCAAGTTCTTTCCTCCTCAAAAGCTGAGCAAGCTTAAAGTGGATGTTCAGACCTTCAAGCAAAAAGATGGTGAATCCCTCTATGAAGCTTGGGAAAGATACAAGCAAATGACCAAAAAGTGTCCTTCTGACATGCTTTCAGAGTGGACCATTCTGGATATATTCTATTATGGTTTATCTGAGTTCTCTAAGATGTCACTAGACCATTCTGCAGGTGGATCTATTCACATAAAGAAAACGCCTACAGAATCTCAAGAACTTATTGAAATGGTTACAAATAACCAATTCATGTACACTTCTGAGAGGAATCCTGTGAGTAATGGGATGCCTCAGAGGAAGGGAGTTCTTGAAATTGATGCTCTGAATGCCATAATGGCTCAGAACAAAATATTGACTCCGCAAGTCAACATGATTTCCCAGAGTCTGAATGGATGGCAACATGCATCCAGCAGTACTAAAGAGGCATCTTCTGAAGAAGAAGCTTATGATTCTGAGAACCCTACAATGGCAGAGGTAAATTACATGGGTGAACCCTATGGAAACACCTATAATTCCTCATAGAGAAATCATCCAAATTTCTCATGGAAGGATCAGTAAAAGCCTCAACAAGGCTTTAATAATGGTGGAAGAAACAGGCTTAGCAATAGCAAGTCTCTTCCATCATCTTCTCAGCAACAGACAGAGAATTCTGAGCAGAGCCCCTCTAGCTTAGCAAACATAGTCTCTGATCTGTCTAAGACCACTTTAAGTTTCATGAGTGAAACAAGGTCCTCCATTAGAAATTTGGAGGCACAAGTGGGCCAACTGAGTAAGAAAGTCACTGAAACTCCTCCTAGTACTCTCCCAAGCAATACAGAAGAGAATCCAAAAAAAGAGTGCAAGGCCATTGATATAATCACAATGGCAGAATCCAAAGAGGAAGGAGAGGACGTGAATCCCAATGAGGAAGACCTCATGGGACGTCCTCCAAACAAAAAGGAGTTCCAAACTGAGGAACCTAAGGAATCTAAGGCTCACCTAGAGACCATAGAGATTCCATTAAACCTCCTTTTACCATTTATGAGCTCTGATAACTATTTTTCCTCTGAAGAGGATGAAGATGTAACTGAAGAGCAAGTTGCTCAATATCTAGGAGCCATCATGAAGCTGAATGCCAAGTTATTTGGTACTGAGACTTGGGTAGATGAACCTCCCTTGCTCATTAGTGAACTAAATACATGGGTTCAGCAAACTTTACCTCAAAAGAAATAAGATCCTGGTAAATTCTTAATACCCTGTACCATAGGCACCATGACCTTTGAGAAGGCTCTGTGTGACCTGGGGTCAGGTATAAATCTGATGCCACTCTCTGTAATAGAAAAACTGGGGATCTTTGAGGTACAAGTTGCAAGCATCTCACTAGAGATGGCAGACAGGTCAATAAAACAAGCTTATGGATTGGTAGAGGACGTGTTGGTAAAGGTTAAAGACCTTTACATCCCTGCTGATTTCATAATCTTAGACACTGGGAAAAGGATAAGAATGAATCCATCATTCTTGGAAGACCCTTCCTAGCTACAGCAAAAGCTGTGATTGATGTTAACAGAGGAGAATTAGTCCTTCAACTGAATGAGGACTACCTTGTGTTTAAGGCTCAAGGTTATCCTTCTGTAAACATGGAAAAGAGGCACGATAAGCTTCTTTTAATACAGAGTCAAACAAAGCCCCCACAGTCAAACTCTAAATTTGGTGTTGGAAGGCTGGTGCACGAAATTGCAATCACACTTTTGCAACTCCGCACAACTAACCAGCAAGTGCACTGGGTCGTCCAAGTAATACCTTGCGTGAGCAAGGGTCGATCCCACGGAGATTGTCGGCTTGAAGCAAGCTATGGTTATCTTGTAAATCTTAGTCAGGAGATCAGAAATTTTCAGGATTGATTGTGAAAAAGAACAAAAGAACATGAAATGATTACTTGTTTTGCAGTAATGGAGAATAGGTTGAGGTTTTGGAGATGCTCCATCTTCTGAATCTCTGCTTTCCTACTGTCTTCTTCTTCAAACACGCAAGGCTCCTTCCATGGCAAGCTGTATGTAGGGTTTCACCGTTGTCAATGGCTACCTCCCATCCTCTCAGTGAAAACGATTGCATATGCTCACAGCACGCGGAATTCATCTGTCGGTTCTCAATCAGGCCGAAATAGAATCCAGTGATTCTTTTGCGTCTGTCACTAACCCCCCGCCTGCTAGGAGTTTGAAGCACGTCACAGTCATTCAATCATTGAATCCTACTCAGAATACCACAGACAAGGTTTAGACCTTCCGGATTCTCTTGAATGCCGCCATCAGTTCTAGCTTATACCACGAAGATTCCGATTAAAGAATCCAAGAGATAACTACTTAATCTAAGGTAGAACGGAGGTGGTTGTCAGGCACACGTCCATAGTTGAGAATGATGATGATTGTCACGGATCATCACATTCATCCGGGTTAAGAACAAGTATTATCTTAGAATGGAAGCAAGCATGATTGAATGAGAAACAGTAGTAATTGCATTAATCCA
>NC_029772.3:36004968-36005260 GCF_000817695.3 Arachis duranensis | reverse complement strand
CATAACTGGCTGAACCTTTTCAGATTTTGACTTAGCTTTGCTAGGGTCCCCAATTAGAGGTGTCCAGGGTTCTTAAGCACACTCTTTTTGCCTTGGATCACAACTTTATTTCCTTCTTTTTCTTTTCTTTTTTTTCGAAAATATTTTTTTTTTGAATCACTGCTTTTTCTTGCTTCAAGAATCAATCTGATGATTTTTCAGATCCTCAATAACAGTTCTCCTGTTCCATCATTCTTTCAAGAGCCAACAATTTTAACATTCTTAAAACAACAAATTCAAAAGACATATGCAC
>NC_029772.3:36003152-36003822 GCF_000817695.3 Arachis duranensis | reverse complement strand
TTAAAGGATTCAGGATCATCTTGCAGTTGAGGCAATTTGAAGATTTCTCTTATTTTGTCCAGATGGAAGTACATAACTTTCCCTCTGACCATGGTTCTGTAGGTATGGTACGCAGTTCCAGTCATTCTCTGCTTATTTGTTAGCCACAGATTTGAGTAGAATTCCTGAACCATGTTCCTTCCAACCTTTATTTCAGGATTGGTTAGAACTTCCCATCCTCTGTTTCGAATTTGCTCTTGGATCCCCGGATATTCATCTTCTTTCAGATCAAATTTAACTTCCGGGATCACTGACCTCAGACCCATTATTTTGTGATAATGGTCTTCATGTTCTTTGGTTGAGAACTTCTCTTGATTCCAAAGATTCTTTGGACTATTCTCTTTCTTTCCTCTTAAATTGGATTGTTTTCCCTTAGGAGCCATGATCTTGATGAATCTTGGCTTAGTGATCACGGAAAAGCACACCAAACTTAGAGGTTTGCTTGTCCTCAAGCAAAAGAAAAGAAAGAAGAGGGAGAGAGGAAGAGGAAATTCGAATGGTGTGGTGGAAAGAGGGATCCAAACGTGTATTTATAAGGAGGGGAGGGGAGTTTTCGAAAAAAAGAAATTTGAAAAAAAGATTTGAGAAGATATGGAAAGAAATTGAGAGAAAGGTGAGTTTTTTGAACAAA
>NC_029772.3:36002666-36002925 GCF_000817695.3 Arachis duranensis | reverse complement strand
GAACGCCCAGAATGGCACCCATTCTGGCGTTTAACGCCCATTTGGTGCCCCTTTTGGGCGTTTAACGCCCAGTCAGGTGCCCTGGCTGGCGTTAAACGCCAGAAATCCTTTATCACTGGGCGTTTTATCCTTCCAACCTTTATTTCAGGATTGGTCAGAACTTCCCATCCTCTGTTTCGAATTTGCTCTTGGATCCCCGGATATTCATCCTCTTTCAGATCAAATTTAACTTCCGGGATCACTGACCTCAGACCCATTA
>NC_029772.3:35998889-36002566 GCF_000817695.3 Arachis duranensis | reverse complement strand
TAACCTTTTATGGCACCTAAGGCCAGAGAAACCTCTAGAAAGAGGAAAGGGAAGACAAATGCTTCCACCTCCGAGTCATGGAAGATGGAGAGATTCATCTCAAGGGTCTATAGCTTAGTAGTAGAGCATTTGATTGCACATCAAGAGAGCACACTCATGGACCTCAACAAGAGCATGAGGTATTCCCTCATCAAGAAATCCCTGAGATACCTCAGGAGATACATTTTCCTCCACCCAATTATTGGGAGCAACTAAGGATAGGAGCACCAAAATCACTAGGGATCAAGCAACAAAGGCAAGGAAGAGACATAGAGAAGCTCAAGGACACCATTGGTCCTTCAAGAAGAAGGTGCCACCATCACTAAGGTGGACTCATTCCTTAACTTCCTTGTTCTTATCTCTCTGTTTTTCAATTTTATGCTTTATGTTTGTCTATGTTTGTGTCTTTATTACATGATCATTAGTGTCTAGTGTCTATATCTTAAGGCAATGAATAATTCCATGAATCCTTCACCTTTCTTAAATGAAAAATGTTTTTAATACAAAAGAACAAGAAGTACATGAGTTTCAAATTCATCCTTGAAATTAGTTTAATTATATTGATGTGGTGACAATACTTTTTGTTTTCTGAATGAATGATTGAACAGTGCATATTTTTTATCTTATTGTTTATGAATGTTAAAATTGTTGGCTCTTGAAAGAATGATGAAAAAGAAAAATGTAAAAAAAAAAAGAAGTGACGAAAAAAATTAAAGAAAGAAAAAAAAGAAAAAAGAAAAAGAAAGCAAAAAAAGCCAATAGCCCTTAAAACCAAAATGCAGGGGTAAAAAGGATCCAAGGCTTTGAGCATCAATGGATAGGAGGGCCCAAGGAAATAAAATCTAGGCCTAAGCGGCTAAATCAAGCTGTCCCTAACCATGTGCTTGTGGCATGCAGGTCCAAGTGAAAGCTTGAGACTGAGTGGTTAAAGTCGTGATTCAAAGCAAAAAGAGTGTGCTTTAGAGCTCTGGACACCTCTAACTGGGGACTTTAGCAAAGCTAAGTCACAATCTGAAAAGGTTCATTCAGTCATGTGTCTGTGGCATTTATGTATCAGGTGGTAATACTGGAAAACAAAGTGCTTAGGGCCACAGCCAAGACTCATAAAAGTAGCTCTGTTCAAGAATCAACATACTTAACTAGGAGAATCAATAACACTATCTGAACTCTGAGTTCCTAGAGATGCCAATCATTCTAAACTTTAAGGGATAAAGTGGGATGCCAAAACTGTTCAAAAGCAAAAAGCTACAAGTCCCACTCATCTAATTAAGACTAATATTTATTGATATTTTGAGATTTATAGTATATTCTCTTTTTTTATCCTATTTGATTTTCAGTTGCTTTGGGACAAGCAACAATTTAAGCTTGGTGTTGTGACGAGCGGATAATTTATATGCTTTTTGGCATTATTTTTAGGTAGTTTTTAGTAGGATCTAGCTACTTTTAGGGATGTTTTTATTGGTTTTTATGCAAAATTCACATTTTTGGACTTTACTATGAGTTTGTATGTTTTTCTGTGATTTCAGGTATTTTCTGGCTGAAATTGAGGGACCTGAGCAAAAATCTAATTCAAGCTGAAAAAGGACTGCTGATGCTGTTGGATTCTGACCACCCTGCACTCGAAATGGATTTTCTAGAGCTACAAAACTCCAAATGGCGCGCTCTCAACTGCTTTGGAAAGTAGACATCTAGGGATTTCCAGAAATATATAATAGTTTCTACTTTATTCGAGTTTAGATGACACAAACTGGCGTTCAACGCCAGTTCTATGCTGCATTTTGCAGTAAAACGCCAGAAACACGTCACAAACCAGAGTTAAATGCCAAATAGACGTTACAACTTGGCGTTTAACCCCAAGAGAAGCCTCTGCACGTGTAAAGCTCAAGCTCAGCCCAAGCACACACCAAAATAGGCCCCGGAAGTAGATTTCTGCACTAAGACTTATTTCTGTAAACCCTAGTAACTAGTCTAGTATAAATAGGACTTTTTACTATTATATTAGACATCTTGGTATCTATCTTTGGACGTTTAGTTCTTAGACTTTGGGGGCTGGCCATTCGACCATGCCTGAACCATTATCACTTATGTATTTTCAACGAGGGAGTTTCTACACACCATAGATTAAGGTGTGGAGCTCTGCTGTACCTCGAGTATTAATGCCATTATTACTGTTCTTCTAGTCAATTCACGCTTATTCTTATTCTAAGATATTCATTCGCACTTTAACCTGATGAATGTGATGATCTGTGACACTCATCACCATTCTCAACCTATGAGCGCGTGCCTGACAACCATCTCCCTTCTACTTTCGATTGAATGAGTATCTCTTGGATTCCTTAATCAGAGTCTTCGTGGTATAAGCTAGAATCCATTGGCAGCATTCTTGAGAATCCAGAAAGTATAAACCTTGTCTGTGGTATTCCGAGTAGGATTCAGGGATTGAATGACTGTGATGAGCTTCAAACTCACGAGTGTTGGGCGTAGTGACAGATGCAAAAGGATTAATAGATCCTATTCCGATATGATCGAGAACCGAAAGATGATTAGCCGTGCTGTGACAGGGCATTTGGACCATTTTCACTGAGAGGATGAAAAGTAGCCATTGACAACGGTGATGCCCTATATATAGCTTTTCATGGAAAGGAGTAAGAAGGATTGGATGAAAGCAGTAGGAAAGCAGAGATTCAACAGGAACAAAGCATCTCCATACACTTATCTGAAATTCCCACCAATGAATTACATAAGTATTTTTATCTTTATTTTATGATTTATATACTCTTATATTCGAAATCCATTATAACCATTATAATATGCCTGATTGAGATTTACAAGATTACCATAGCTTGCTTCATACCAACAATCTCCGTGGGATTGACCCTTACTCACGTAAGGTATTACTTGGACGACCCAATGCACTTGCTGGTTAGTTGTGCGAAGTTGTGACAAAGTGTGATTCACATTTGAGAGCTCCAAGTCTTTGGCGCCATTGTTGATGATCACAATTTACGCACACCACACACCAAATCGAAACGAATGGCCTCGTATGACGGGATTCGCGTACGCAGAAACTTCAGGTCACGTGTATGCGTAGGCCACGCTTACGTGTGAGCATGCAATTTGCTCCATTTCACATGCGCAGCACTTGTCCGCGTACACACACGTGCTAAATAGAATCGAATGGCTGCTGGTGCACGAAAATTACAATCACACTTTGTAATTCCGCACAACTAACCAGCAAGTGCACTGGGTCGTTGGTGCACGAAATTGCAATAACACTTTTTGCAATCCGCACAACTAACCAGCAAGTGCACTGGGTCGTCCAAGTAATACCTTACGTGAGTAAAGGTCGAATCCCACGGAGATTGTTGGTTTGAAGCAAGCTATATTTATTTTATTATTCTTAGTCAGGATGTTAATCAAAATTATCAGTTGGAATTATTAGATTGGAAAAATAAAAGAGAATAAAATCGTTACTTGTTATGCAGTAATGGGAAATATGTTGGAGTTTTGGAGATGCTTTGTCCTCTGAATTTCTGCAATGTAATATTCAACTCAATTGTTTGTAAAGCACGTCTACGGCAAGCTGTATGTAGGGTGTCACCATTGTCAGTGGCTACTTCCCATCCTCTCAGTGAAAA
>NC_029772.3:35940158-35998831 GCF_000817695.3 Arachis duranensis | reverse complement strand
CAATCCCAGAATCCTACTCGGAATACCACAGACAAGGTTTAGACTTTCCGGATCCTCAAGAATGGCCGCCATCAGTTCTAGCTTATACCACGAAGATTCTGATTAAGGAATCTAAGAGAAGTTCATTCAGTCTGATGTAGAACGGAGGTGTTTGTCAGGCACACGTTCATGGGTTGAGGGAGGTGATGAGTGTCACGGATCATCACCTCCTTCATAATTAAGCACGAATAAACATCTTAGATCGGACCATACACACGTTGAGTAAAATAGAAACAATTGCATTAATTCATCGAGATGTTGCAGAGCTCCTCACCCCCAACAATGGAGTTTAGAGACTCATGCCATCAAAGAGTATGTAATTCAGATATGAAAATGTCATGAGGTACAAGATAAGTCTCTAAAAGTTGTTTAAATAGTAAACTAGTAACCTAGGTTTACAGAATATGAGTGAACTAAGATAATTGGTGCAGAAATCCACTTTTTGGGGCCCACTTGGTGTGTGCTGGGGCTGAAACTAAAGCTATCCACGAGTTAAGGCCTTTCTTGGAGTTGAACTCCACGTTATAACGTGTTTTGGGTGTTCAACTCCGGATCATGACGTTTTTCTGGCGTTTAACTCCAGATAGCAGCATGAATGTGGCGTTCAACGCCAAGTTACGTCGTCTATCTTCGCGCAAAGTATGGACTATTATATATTGCTGGAAAGCCCTGGATGTCTACTTTCCAACGCCGTCAAGAGCGCATCAATTGGACTCCTGTAGCTCCAAAAATTCCATTCCGAGTGCAGGGAGGTCAGGATCCAACAGCATCAGCAGTCCTTTTTTCAGCCCGACTCAGATTTTTGCTCAACTCCCTCAATTTCAGCCAGAAAATATCTGAAATCATAGAAAAACACACAAACTCATAGTAAAGTCCAGAAATATGATTTTTGCCTAAAAACTAATAATATTTTACTAAAAACTGATTAAAACATACTAAAATCTACATGAAATTACCCCCAAAAAGCGTATAAAATATCCGCTCATCACAACACCAAACTTAAACTGTTGCTTGTCCTCAAGTAACTAGATAAATAAAATAGGATTAAAATAAATTAACAAGTAATAATATTTTAGAGTTTTTAAGTGAAGCTCAGATTCTTATTAGATGAGCGGGGCTTGTAGCTTTTTGTTTCTGAACAGTTTTGGCATCTCCCTTTATCCTTTGAAATTCAGAATGATTGGCATCCATAGGAACTTAGAATTCAGATAGTATTATTGATTCTCCTAGTGTAGTATGTTGATTTATCCATTGATGCTCAAAGCCTTGGATCCTTTTTACCCTTGCCTTTTGGTTTTAAGGGCTGTTGGCTCTTATTCCTTTTCTTGATCCAATGATTTCTTGTAATTTTTTTTCATTGCTTTTTCTTGCTTCAAGAATCAATTTCATGATTTTTCAGATCATCAATAATATTTTTCGTGTTCCTCATTCTTTCAGGAGCCAATATTCATAAAATTCAAGATAAAAATTATGCACTGTTCAAGCATTCATTCAGAGAACAAAAAGTATTACCACCACATGTAATTAATTATAATTTTTATTATTAAGAACTCGAAAAATATAAATTACTCTTATTCTAAAAAAATCTACTACTTTATTCATGTCTGATGATGATGAGAAAAATAAATTATAACTTAATTGGAAATAAAACCAGAATAGATATGCTAATTACTACTACTACTACTATATATCTTCTAAGGTAACTTTCTATAATAACACTATCACAGAGTTAAAGCTAACATTAGAACTCAACAACCTGTGTTTTGGGAAGCAGATGTTCCTCTGATCTGTGGGATGCTTGGTTCTTCAAGGATTATTTTCTGGCGCTTCAGCTCCCTTAGATCACGCCCTTGCTCTTCCTATTCCTTAAGCAGTTTGCAAAGCATGCTACTTTGATTGTTCTGTTCTTCCTTTATTTGGTTCATAGCTTCTTGAAATTTGGAAATAGATGCTTCAATATGTTTCCAATATTCGAATTGAGGAAGTTCTGGGAGGACATCCTATGCTCTCCTCTTGATTGGATCATCCTGCAGCTGTTGTCTGTCCATTGATATTCTAGTGATTGGCCTTTCAACTGAGATATACTCTGTTATTCCCATCTTCACTCCAGCATCTCTGCAGAGCATAGAAATTAAGCTTGGATAGGCCAATCTAGCGTCCTTGGAATTCTTGTTTGCTATTTTGTATAGTTCACACAAGATCAGTTGATGAACCTCTACTTCTTTTCCCAACATGATACAGTGAATCATCACTGCTCTTTTAACAGTAACTTCAGAACGGTTGCTGGTGGGTAATATGGAACGCCCAATAAAATCCAGCCAGCCTCTGGCTACTGGTTTGAGATCTTCTCTTTTGAGTTGATTTGGGATGCCAGTCGTGCTGGTGGTCCACCTGGCTTCGGGGTTGCATATATCCTCTAGAATCTTGTCCAGACCTTTATTTACCCTCATCATTCTCCTATTAAAGTAGTCTGGGTCATCTTTCAGTTGAGGGAGCTTAAAGATCTCCCTGATTTTGTCAGGATGGGTATGAACAATCTTTCCTCTGACTAAGGTCCGATGGTCATAGAGAGCGGCTCCAATTATTCTTTGCCTGTCTGTCTGCCATAGATTAGCATAGAACTCCTGAACCATGTTCCTTCCCACTTTCGTTTCAGGATTGGCTAGGATTTCTCAGTTCCTATTTCGAATTTGCTCTTGGATCTCTGGATATTCATCTTCCTTCAGGTCAAATTTAACTTCCGGAATCACTGATCTGTGACTCATTATTTTGTAGTAGTGGTCTGAATGTTCTTTAGTTAAGAACTTCCCTTGATTCCAAAGTGGCTTTGGAATATTCTCTTTCTTGCCTCTTGGGTTGGGTTGTTTTCCCTTGGGGGCCATGATCAAAGTGAGAATGTTTTTGTGATCATGGATAAGCACACCAAACTTAGAGGTTTGCTTGTCCTCAAGCAAAAGAAAAGAGAGAAGAGGAATAGGAGGAGAGCAAGTGTGGAGTGGTGGATGATGAGAGGAGCGCCGAAAGTTAATATAGAGGGGGGTGGGTTTTCGAAAATAGAAAAGAGATATAAGATAAAAGATATGATTTATAAAAGATAAATATGACAAGAAAAGGATATAATTCAAAAAGATATGAATGATATTTAAAAATAATTTTGAAATTTATAATTTATCATGGTTCGAACAGGGACCCGACCGGTTTTCTAAAATTTGCTCAAAATGGTGCCGTTGGTTAGAGGAACCCTAACCAGTAACCAAAACGCGCAGCACCTTCTTGGCCCCTTCTCTCTCACAGTCTCACTCAGCCACTCTCCTCCTTCCTCTCACCGAGCTCCTCCTCACTCCCTCACTTCCCTCTCTCTGGCCTCTAAACAAGCATACTGAAGAACGCAGAGAAGACAGAAGAGAACTCGAACGCAGCTTCACCGAAGCACCGAAGCAGCCATCTCTCGTCGCCGTTCCTCAACGTCCAGCCACCGCCACTGCAACAGCTTCGGCGCAACGTCGCCCTTGTTTGACGCGCATCCGCCTCCTTGTTAGCCAAGCTACTGCATCTGTTTTTTGGCCAACCCTCGTTCTGCCCTTTTTGGCGAACTCTTGTTCGAGCTGCTTAGCCCTCTATTCAGTCCTCTACGCCGCGTGTTCCAGCCTCTGTTCAGCCTCTGTTCCGTGGCCTTTCAGCCACCGTTCCGCCATTGTCTGCCTCCATTCAACCATCTCCGTCACGATTTAAAGCTCTTCCCTTTCCCTGTACTATTAGAATTTCAGAACTGCTCCATCCTAGGGTGATTTTTTTTCCTTCTTCTTGTTCTTTCTTGTATTAATTATTTGAAGCCACTGTCACAACGCCGTTCTCCTCCATCGTGCAGCCACATTTGAGCTCCAAAAACACCGTCGTCGGCCTCGCCTTCTACCTCCGTCGCGCAGCCACTGTCTCGACGGTGCCAGTTCTGTTCCATCACGTCAGCCCTTCAGTCGTGCCATGTTCCTTTCTTGCTACTGATCTGCTCTGCTCTGTTCCGGCATTTAGTTTTAGGTATTAATTTTTTTAAACTATAATTGTTGAATAATTCTTGTTACTTGTTAGTTAGTCTGTGAACCTTGCTGTTGTTACTGGTTGAATAATTGCTGAATAATTGTTGTTGGTTAATCTATGGACTTGTTACTGAATTGAATAATTGTTGAATAATTTTGACTGTTGAGACTTGAGATACTGGGTTGCAGTGAGTTGCTGTAGTTTACTGTGATATTGTAATTGGATTGTATTGTTGTGATATTGTATTGTTGTTGGATTTTTTTCAACTAAGAAACACCTAAGGCTATTGGATTGTTAAAATTGTGCTTAAATTTTGCTAAAATTGTGATTAGCTGAAAATCTTATTAATCTTTATTGAAATTATGCTGAAAATTTTGTTAAAAGTTTGTTAGAATTTCTATTTGTTCATTATGAGTAGAAGGAGGGGTTTAGAATAGTTCTTCTGCAAGGAGAAAGGGATCACTACCTTTTTCTATTGATAACGTCAAATACACATTCCAGTAGTTGACTTGTTGGGAGAGAAGAGAGCCATGAGAATGGATCTTACACAACAAGGATTAAAGGTAGAGAATGCAACGGTTGGGCCTTTAGGGTCTACACTTTTTGACTCTGCTATTTCCATTTTTTCTGCTCACAATAAGTATGCTTTTTTCAAATAGCAGGATACTGGAATTCATTGATTTGGGAGGTAAAATGAGGAGAGATGTTTGGCATGCTTTTATAAGTAAAAATATAACGTTACATAAGTTCTCACATGAATATAGACCTTGATTATGACCAATCTTTTGTTATAGAAAAAATAGTTTTTTCATCTTTGTTTTTAACAAAAAATAAATTGAATTAACTAGATAAGTAGATGATTGAATATTTATTATTGGTATGCTTGATAAATTGTGCCAATTATGCGTTTCTTGAAATTGGTATGCCTCTCCTAGATTGTGAATAATGCGATTCATGTTTCTGATTTTGATAATTTGAATAGTTTATGAAGCATAGATCACTATTATTGCAAATGATTTGGGACTGCTTTTGAGGTAGTTGAGACCTGAGTGGCAAGAACAAGTTACTAAACCAAACATAATAGCATCTTAGCTTGCAAGTTTGAACAGAATTCTTGAGTTTCAGTATTTCATAATTATCTATTCTTCATTAATTTTCAATGATGTCCTAGTTCATTTTCAGGATTGCAAAAGCTTTTCTTACTAAACTTGGAAGGGTGCCTTGTAACAGCTGCATGCTTGGATTCTCTTGCAGGTTTAATTGCTTGATATACTTTTATGCTTATTATGTTGCTGATCTAGAAAATTGATCGCTTTATTATATTTCCTAGAAACAATACAACTGTACAACTACTAAACCTATAAATCAGCCAACATATTTAAGGATAAGAAGAGAAAAAGATGATACTTTTATTTATAAAATAAATAACTTGAGTGGTTTATACACTTTGCTGTACAAATGTTATCCTCAATTATCAATCCAACCTAAGATATTATCATATTGCAAGCTCAAAATTGCTTCACCAAAATTAATAATGAATGAAAGAATGATTAGAGAGAACTCAATAAAGGCAACCTCAAACAGGAAGATCATTCTAACATTACAATGCACCCTTGAATTCTTCCAATTTGCCCTCGAACTACAGGAAGATCAAAGAGTTCAAGTAGCAGTCCCACTACTTCCCTCCTCTCTTCTGCATCTCTTGTTAGAGAATTCACCACTGGTGATAAAAATTCGGTTTCTGCCATCTTCTCCTACATAGTACTATTACAAAAGATAACTAAGTAATTAACAACAACAAATACAGTCAATTTCACAAGAAATGTTGCCTTATTTTCAGAATTCTACCTTTGTCTCATCTTTGCCCGAAGCCATATTTCCTAACAATTGAATGATGTTAAGCTTCTCTTTTCCATAATCATATTCATAGAAAACTAGATTTTTTGTAGGAAAAAAGAAAAAAAAAGAATAATCAGTTACACAAGTAGTAAACGGTAACTGGAAAACACATGATAAAGGAATTAACTTTATAAGAAACTAATGGGAAATTGAGAGCAAAAAAGGAAAAATCAATCACACACAGAAATTCAAGAAATTCAGAAGGAAATTGAATTAAACCTGTTGAGAAAATGCAAGGGATGACTAAGAAAACTGTGAAAACACCTAGAAGTTGAGCTTAGACTTCCACATATTTATTATAATTTTTTTAAGTATGAAAAACTGTTTTAACACTCTTATGCACCAATAGCTCTTAGGTTTCATAGAATTTGATTGACCAATAATTTTAATTAAAAAAAAAGTTTAGTTCATTTTGCCTATTCCATTCTCCTAGCATTTAGCTAGTACCTAACATGTTAAAATTTTAAGTTCAGTCATGGAGAATGATGGCAAAGAGTCGTATAAGGATGGTGATCAATCTGAGGATTTAAGTGTTGAGTATGAGTGCAGTTCCGATGAAAGTGATGATATGGTGGATGTAACTGTAGATGAAGCAGAGGCAGATATAATTAATGCTGGTGGTTTGAAAAAGTTGATAACTGATTTGACCATCGAAGACATATGGGGACTGGCGTTTGATACAGAATCTCAAGTTTGTGAATTTTATGCCAAATATGTCAAGTGCTATGAATTTGTGTCCCGAAAAGACTTGAAGATGGTGGATGCTAATGGCAACATTAATACAAGACAGTTGGTTTGCAATAAAGCAGGAGAAAGATATTGGAGGCACCTTAAAAGGGACAATCGACAAAGGGAGCATAGGGCAATTACTCGTGTCAACTGCAAGGTGAGGATTCGGTTCATTCGTCACTATAGAACGGGTAAGTGGAAAGTTAGTGTCTTTGAGAGTGAACACAATCATCCACTGTGTCCACCTAAGTACAGACATCTTATTGCCGCGAATCGTGGGCTTGATGAGGCCGATAAAACACAAGCAGACAGCTTGCGAGCATGTGGTGTTAAAACTTACCACATAATGGGTTACATGGTTTCCGAAAAAGGTGGATATGATAAAGTGGGTTTTACTAGCAAAGACTTACATAACCACATTAGTAAGACTAGGCGTGGCAAAGTGAAAGACAGTGATGCATTTGCTGCATTGGCCTATCTGTTTTCTAAGGCAGATAGTGACCCGTTATCTAGGAAAGTTCACCTTAAAGGATGGTAGGTTGGATAATTTGGTGTGGGCTGATGGAGAAAGCGTTGTTGATTACGAATGTTTTGGCGATGTACTGGCTTTTCACTACACTTACAAGAAAAATGTATACAACAAGCCCTTAGTCATATTTTCAGGGGACCAACCACCATGGCCAGACGACTATCTTTGGATGCGCTCTGCTCTCAGATGAAAAGTTCGAAACTTTCAAGTGGGTGCAGAAGGAATTTTTGGAAATCATGTCAGGAAAACTACCCGAAGGCGTTGTGACAGACGGAGACCGTGCTATGAGAGAGGCTATCTTAGAAGTATTTCCTGGTATACCACACCGCCTTTGTGCATGGCATCTCCATCGTAATGCGGTACAGAATATAAAAAACAAGCATTTTTGGGATGATTTTAGTGTATTATTGTATGGACAATTTACCGTACAAATATTTGAACAGAGATGAAACGAGATCATATGCAAATACGGACTTACCGAGAATGAATGGGTCCAAGTCATTTATAATGACATAATGAAGTGGGCTACCGCATATTTGAGGGAGCACTTCTTTGGCCGCATAAGAACTACATTACAGTGTGAGGGAATTCATTCATTATTGAAGAACTATGTTGACAGTAAAACCAGTCTCCTTGAATTCATGCATAAATTTAGTGAAGTACTAAGGCATTACCAAAACAACCATCTTACTGCTGACTTTGAAACCTTTTATAAGTTTCCTGTTTTGACTACGTGCTTGGAAAGTTTTGAGAAACAAGCTACTGAACTTTATACTAGAAATATTTTCAAACTTGTGAAAGATGAGATAGAAGCAGTAGGCGCTTTAAATGTGACTGAATGCCCAAACAGTGGAGACATTGTTGAGTACAGCATGAGTGAGTATTTTAATCAGCAATGGAAATTTAAAGTGTCTTACAATAAAGACAAGGACCTATTTGCGTGTGAGTGCAGGCTATTTGAGACTCGTGGACTACCGTGCTCCCACATCTTTGGGGTCTTGAAGCATCGCAATGTAAAATGCGTCCCTACATCTTTTATGCTGAAAAGATGGACAAGAGATGCAAAGAGTGATTTTATATGCTCAATTGGCGAGCAAGACACCGCTGATGATATAGTGCCCACACTTAGACGCGGTGCAATGGCATCTATTTGTTGGAAGCTTTGTGATATTTCTTCCAAAAATTCAGCAGACTATAGGGAAATCTCAGGTGAGTTACTTAAGCTAATTTCTAAGGTGCAAAATAAAGGTGATGCACAAGCGAGGCTTTCCCCTACTTCAGCGCTAATAGGTGATCCAGCTGTTGTGAAGTCAAAAGGGGCTCCAAGAAAGGTTCCAAAAGGCCAAAAAAGGCAAAGATGTTTGCAGTGTAAGTCAGGCAGACATTTCGTTAGGACATGTCTATTACTCGCCAAAGAGGACTCCCCCGCTGAATACTCAAATGCTGAAGATGAACCAATGGTATTAATATAATGCCTTGCTTAAGGATATACTTTATGCTTACCTATTATTTTAGTGTCTTTCGCAGAACTATTAAATAATGCTATATTTTGAGCAATTTTTAAAATTTTTTTAGCAGGTTGAAGAATGTGATGCCAATAAACAGACTCCCTCTCAAAACACAAAATCAGTAGAAAATACACCCGTGCACAATAAAAATAATTTTAAAGTAAGCACTTGTCCATGTTATACCATCTATCAAATTTATTGTCATTTCAATTCAAATTTGCAACATATTATTCTCGTAGTGCTTATATTATTTCTTATTATTCTGTTACAAAAAAATTCAAGGGTTGTGGAAGCAAGAAGTCTGTATCTAAATTGACAGAGACACCAAAAATTAGAGCAAATGGCAAAAAAAGTCGACAGAAGGTAACATTTTGCATATCTAATAATTTATATTAGATAATTCAAGAAGGAAAATTAAAGTCTTAATTTGAATTTAAATTATATTAATCCAATACCATAAGTGCAACCGAGAGTTTAAGGGCGAGTGAGACAAACACTTTGCATAAATTCTGTATTGTAATTATTTAAAAATTGTGATTTATGTTTAGACCGAAGAAATCAGTCTAAGTGAAGAGACATTAAAAGATAAGACCAACACATCAGGAATAGAAGCGACCGAAGTTCCAGATGCAGCCACAACCAAGATACCAGGATTGCCACAATATCCTATTCATCATTATCCAGTGGTCCTTCCTTATCAACCTTATGGTGGAGTCCTCCCTATTCCTTTTCATCCTGTTCCAAATGGCATGGCGTACTTCGACCAATATCCTTCTACTGCCGGAATTACATCATATCCTCAGTTTTTACATATCTCGTCATATTCTAGTGGACCCCGTGATAGCAATACATGGGCTGGACTTTTGAATGATGTCATCAACAACAAAAAGCTATAGAGTTATAATCTATATATTATATTTTTAATTTATGCAATTTGAAGTTCCAATTGAGTTATTTACTTATCAAATTCTCTGCTAGCTTCATGTCAAAGAAAGCTCTATAGCAATTCTATGCAGTTATTGAGAGAAATAACTGCTAAGAAGTTGAATATTTTGGTTAACAAAGTTAAATTTCTTGCCACTTTCTCATATAACTCAAGCTGTTTCATGAGTTGTAAAGATTCTTTACATGATTAAGGCTCAAATATTTATTTATCATCACATGACTTGTACTGGTTTAGGCTTCTGTTTCCTTGCAAATTAAAAATCTCAAACTTATTTTTTAGCCAAAATATACATATATTAAGACACTAATTTTTTGTACTAGAATCTCATTGACAACATCAAATATTAGTTTTCTTTGCATTTCTTCAAGATTATTTATCCTAAGAATCTTCCCAGCATTGTGCTTCATATTGAACTGCAGCTTGTTTGTCTTCAATAGTTCAAGTGCAAAGAACAACTTGGGGTTTATCAGGTGACCTGGTGAATTAACTGCCTGGATTAAGCTGGGGCTACTGAGCAGCCTTGATGTGAGCAATACTTCTGCTTTGTATTTACGGTCAAAATCTTTTTTCTCTCTACAAATGGTTAATTTCTCGCTATTATCGTCATTTTGCCAAAGAACTTGATCCAAATTCTGAGTTTGAAGGTCATCATCACTGGTTCCATTGCTGAAGTTGGCCTTTGTGTTATTGAATGAAAGAGGAAGGTTCAATGCATGCCCTATGTTATTAGGAGTGGCTAAAGCTTCATCTGTAGAAATATAAATATGAAAGAGTTAAAATGTAATCCAAACTCCTTTCCTATAGATGATTTTAAGTGAATATCACAAAAACTTAAGTGTAGAATATACCTAAATCTTTTGAGGTTTCTGTATTCTTTTTAATTGGAGAAGGTCGGTCTTCACTGTAAAATTGCAGATCAAGAACAGAAACTAGATTTTGTTGTTCTGAAGTAACTGTTATCATGGCCATAGCACTTTCCTTGCTTAGCTCCTTTGTAGCAGTCTGATCAATGAAAGAATATTAAACCTAGTACTTTATGCTTATGGGCAACCATTGTATAATGGGAGGAAGAAATACTTACATTTTGATTCATGTGAGTCACCTGTTGAATGAAAATGTTGTTGTTGCTTTCAGAATGATCAGCTTGGGTGCCCTCTATGTCACGGTGAGAATCCATGCTTCTGTTGCTGTCAACATTGGAGGAAATAACATCAACTTGATGCTTAAAGTTCCTCTTTTGACACCGGATCTTGTGAAGCCTTCATTTCATTGCTGCAAGGTACAAACTTTTTGCTTAGGGGTGGAACTTAGGGACAATGACTCTGATGATTGCTTGTGTTGTCTTCTTTTATTTTTGGACTCTGATGATTGGTTTGTAGGTGAACGCTTCTCAAAACCAAACTTATTTTGTACTCTTGGGCTTCTAGTCTCTGCTGTATGGCTGGAGTTATTGGTGTCCTCTCCATTGATGACCTAAGGGACTTTTGAGGCTTGCATTAATTTTGAAGTTTTCTTCATGTTACTCTTATCTGCAGAATGGAAGCGTTGACTAAAAGGATTTGTTGAACTGCATCCTTTTGCTGTTTGACTTTCAATATTGTCAAGCAATCTTCCATCTTTGGGATCATTGGTAGAAAACTTGATGCGGCCTGATTTGCCACTAGTCATTTCTTTGGTAGCGGCATTGGATTTCCTTGAGATTTATGCTGGCTTCATGATGATAATTGGAAACTTTCTACCCCGGGGTGAACTTGAAATATCATCAGTGACAAATGTTGGGTTGGTCTGTTGTCTTGGGGTCTGTAGTTCCGAGCTTTCACTCAGACCTCTGTCAGAAGGGTAATTTGTTTCCTGGTCTCTTGTAATATCTAGTGAATCTTTGTATCTCTGCATTACTTTCAGATTCTGCTTAAGGGCTCTGAGATCCTTTCCTGAATTTTTAAACTGAAGATCTGCAATCCTTTTCTCAATTTCACCATATACAGAGTGGGAGGGTTTTGAAGCTGTTGTCAAAGTCTCACTTCCCTTGGAAACTTGTAAATCAGGATCTTGGCTTGCATCAGGTTGCCTCTATGGGATTGGTTATACTGAAAATCGTAAATTTCTGATTAAGGCATGATCCCTTCTAGAAGTCCCCAAGCACTGGTTTCTTGTTATGGGGGAAACTGGACTTTGGTGTTGGTTAGAATCTCTCCAGTTATGGCAACGCTGTTGCTATTTCTGGTCTTAGCAGTCAGAATCCAGGTGTTATTACAGTTGCAAATGCTATTTTTGGATCCACTCCATCTATTTCTCCTGAAGTTTTGACTAAGGCTTTTCAAGTGGATAAAAAAGTAATTAACTATCTTGAAAAACAGTTTTAATACGATAATAACTAATTTGATAAAGTGAAGCACCATCATTTCATTCTATTTGTACAATATATTGCTTTGGCTCTGGCAATTCATATATGATAATAAATAACAAATTTGTTGTATTTGATTCAATTTTTGGTTCATTTGAGTTTTAGTGAAAAGTTATTAGACCACCCCCCCGGTTTCTTTCTTTTTTTGTATATCTTGTTAATGTTCTAGTTAATTAATCAAGAGAATTGCGAAGCCAAAACACAATAAATTACTCATCCATGATTTCTATCAAAATAGATATGTTCGTGATTGCTATAACAGAATTACACTCAGATTTATCAACATAGCAAGTACATGATCGGTCTACTTTTTCTTGATTTTCTTATATATATTCTTGTCTAACACCTATATCTATCTATCTATCTATCTATCTATCTGTCATAAGGATATTCAAGATCATTTTTGGTGACCTTGAAATGTTAGGGACGTTGACCAGAGCAATGTAGATTCCACATTTTAAGCAAGAAAAATGCCCTGTTATTTGCTAACTATTATGTGCTTTAAGGGAAGGTTTATCGTTGAGGAAATTGAAAGTCTTTTCTTTTTGTTCAACTTTGTTACTTCTTGTTTTTAATTAAATAAAGTAAACCCACAACATCGAATGCAAATTGGTCAATGTCTTAACAATAATAAAATGTAAGTAAAGCCATGTCATAGTTATTGTTCCTCTCCCATAATAGAACCAAGGCCTCCTACTCCTTCTTCAGGAAGCTTAATTTCAACAGTACCCATAATAGAACCATTAACCGACAGCTCCACCAAAGTCACTGCCACCTGCAACCACATTCCAATTATCTCCTAGTTTTCAAAAGAGGATGGAATATTCATAAGCAACTAGATAAGTTTGTGTATTCACATACCATGACCTCATCAATGGGTTGGTGGTTTCTTTCACAGACTTGAACCTACAAAAGTAACAAGCCACATCTTATCTTTTAGATTGAAGGTGAATACCAAAGCTTAAAAGTAATAACAGATTGTGAGAACATATATACTGTTAGCAGGTGGAAGAGAAAATCATGATAAAGAGAGACAACTAGGGTTGCAAAAAACAAATGACCTAACCAGGGCCTAATCTTTCCTCCTATAAAAGTTATCATATTTTTTTATAATGGTTTGACTTAAAAAAAGAACTCAAACATCGAACTTCCAAAAAATATATATATTTAAAAAAAAAAAAACTGACTTTGAGATGTAAAGAGAAAGCCGCAAAAATACACTTTTCAAATAACTAATTGTGGTTATATATGATCAATGTGGCTTTACAAATTATTCATTAACAAAAAATTTTAGTACACACTTTGCTATAAAGTAAATGAAGGCCTAAAAGAGGAATAACCTTGATGCCTGAGATGGATTTGATTATTTCCATTAAAGGGGTCTTCACCTAATTACTTTTTCCAATATTGGCTCATCCTCATCAATCATGTGATATGTTTTTGTCAAAATAGTGTTTGTGAAATAAGGATTAGTATCGAAATAAAACTCAAGCTTGAATCATTTTGGGTTATCTATCCTGCTCCACTTGATATCTTTGAGAAACTTGAGAGCACCTTTATCATGCTCTAAAATCTATTTCACAAAGACTTAAAATTAGCTTGGTTGCAAGACATAAAATAAACATTTAAAAGAAAAAAGGAGTAACTATTGAATAGAACTAACTAACCTCTTAAGCTAACACTAAGACTTGGTTGCAAGACATAAAATAAACATTTAAAAAAAAGAAGTTACTATTGATAGCACTAACTAACCTCTTCAGCTAACACTTCATTGTTTTTCATTGCATTGAGCCAAAAAACAGGTACTCCTTTTTCTACAAAACCAAATCAAAATGTTATCAGTGAATGAATTGAAATGCTATTTAAGAAAAAGGTGTGATCTTGTAATTAATACCTTCGTCCTCTTCAGCACCTGCAGTTTTCTCCTCTGCTATTCCTTCAACTTCAGTGACACTATTAACTATCTCAAAGCACTGCATCCATTAAGAAATGGTTGAGGGATACAGATTCTTTTTCCTTTTTTTGGTAAAAAGATTACATAAAATAGAATGTAATCACATAAAACGGCTCCGCAGATCACAGTGAATTAAAACCCCCAGGTTCCTATCAAAATGTGAAACAAATGAACATTCTTGCTCTTGGTCCAATCATAAGACTGGCTATATTTTCCTTTTGTCAGTTGGGGGTTTAGCTTGTTTGCTTTTATTTGATCCAAATACCCGAATGGGGTATATGTTCAGTTTACAGTTTTTTATTTTAATTCATTCAGGGGAAACAAGTTATCGGTTGAAGTATATCATGCAAAAACAAACTGAAATCATGAGGCAATGTACAATATGAAAACTGTAGAGATAAATATAATAGGGGATTTTTGAGCAAGACAACAACAAATTGTAAGCCCGGTCATATGAAAACTGTAACATACACAAGTAGTGCATAGAAAACATAATAGGAGGTGTTTGAGCAAGCCAGCAACAAATTCAAGGTTCGATGATAATCAATAACAAATTCAACTCTGATGATTTTTAGCAAAGACAAAAAAAATTAAACTCGGTGATTATTCAGCAAGACAGCAACAAATTCAAGATTCAATCGCTAACAAATTAATTGATTACTAATTCAACATCATCTCAAAATACAGGGAGAAGGGAGTCTGGAAAAGGGAGTATAGGGGAAGTGATGATGCATGGACTTACCAAGGGCGACTAGGTGACGAAGAAGACCCGACCCCAGAAGAGGACGAGCGACGAAGCAAGTGATGACCCTACGACGGTCCACGATCCACGAGTACTTGAAACCAGAAGACGACGAGCGACAACGATCCGACGAGTGCTTCTGTCGCCAGCAAGGAGGAGCCCAGAGAAGGCCGCGAGACGTTAAAATGCCGGTGACGATAGGAGATGAGCAACGAGACGCCGGTGAGTGTGACTGTGTGAACGAGTAGAGACTCTAGTGAGACCGAGAGAGACTCTAGTGGCAGTGAGAGAGGAGAGAGTTTGAGTCTCAGAATTGGGAATGAGAGAAAAGCTCGTTGAGAGTGTGCTGGTGAAAAATCCAGGAAGATGAAGACATAATCCACGTGGCTTGTTATTACTTGTCCATATTTTAAACGTATCGGTACGTATGAATTTATCATCGTACCGTAGCAATCACCCTATAATTAACACTAACTTCTAATTTAATTTGAATTTTGATAATCAATTAACCATAATAAAATTTTTCTTTGCAAATTAAAGAGTTATTAAAAAAATTATTTTATAATTTTTAGTTTTTAAAATCGCCCATTATTAATTAGTTTCAAAAAAACTAAAAAGAACAAATAAAACGAAAAAACCAAAAGACGATTCTTCCATTGAAGGAGTTAATTATTTTTTATATGATGAATGAAATGGTATAATACAATAATATGAGTTAAAATAGGTGTATTTCACAAGTGTGATATATAATACAAATCGTTATTTACGATTTGCATAACAAAAGAAATCATTAATAACAATTTCATAAATCACATTTTTTTAAATTAAAAAATTGAAATCGTGACTCACGATTTCTTATTTTTTTTGTCTTACTTGAAATCGTAATTCACGATTTCTATTAACTTTTTTTAATTTTTTTTATCTTATTTGAAATTTCTTCTTATCCCATAATACTGTATTACACTAAAATATTATAATATTAATAAAAAACACCAATAACAACCCAATATAAAAAAAAAATTAGCCTCCATTGAAGCCATAGTTTTTTTTTTTTTAATTGAAAAATTCTTGTCTTCATCTAATATTGTCATGTAGAACATCATGATCAGGACATACTAAAACAGTACTAACCTAGAAAAAGTTCTATTTTTGTGCCATCAAAATATCAAATGTTTCACCACTCAGTGTGTCACAATGTGCCTGCACTTTTTCTTTCCTTCTCAAAACATATTCTGCACTCTCAACATTTGAAAAAACCAAGTAAATCCATGCTCAAATTTTCAAAAGGACCTATATTAAATTGGCTCGCATTCTATTTAATTAACTATGTTACTGTTCAATAAAAAATATAATATTTCTTCGATTAAGAAAAATTCTGTGGTTTGATTATGAAGAATTGTCTTTTGAATTTTTTATTTGTTGTTTTTAGGTTTTGAGTTTTTTTTTAGAACTAATTAATAAATAGACGGTTTAATTTGAAAAACACAAAAATCTATAGAAAGGGACTTCTCTAGTCAGTTTTGTTATTTGTAAAAAAAAAAAGTTTTATTATAATTAAGTAGTTAAGTTATCAAAATTCATGTATTAATAATAATAATAATACAATTTATTTCATCTAATAATTATTAAATATATAATAGAGGGTAACTAAATGTCTAAATCTTTATTTAGAAGAGGATTACCGTTATTGATTAGCATTATGAATCTTGTAATTAACCTATCTAACAGGTGGCTATATTTTTTTTTGCCCTTTTTCCCTACTAAGACATGAACTCACCCCTACATTATATTGTTGTGTTCTTCTCGCTATCTGTGTTGGTTCAAATGGGTATGATCATCATCTTCACGGACATCCTTTAGATCCTGTGGCAGAGAGCGTTTTTATTGCAGCACCTTTGGCTTTTGCGTATGTACATGTTTTTCGATTGTCATTCGAACTCTCTTCATTACATCACCCCGATTTTGATCTATCACATCCTTTTGATGGCTTCAAGAATCAAGATGCATTTGGCACACTCTCCAGTCTTCACACCCGACCCAATAGCCAATATTTGCTCCGGTTCCTGTAGTTACCCTAATTGCTCAGCCAGCTCAGCTCTAGTCTCTAGAGCCTATATCTGCCTCGATACATGTTCTGATTCTAGAGATGAGGACCTTTCTTCTGACATCATTTATCATTCATCGAATTTTAACAAGGAGGACCCTAAGAAAGATATGGACACCCCTAGGCCCGATGCTAGAGGACCCGCACCCGACAGCAACAGTTAGGAGTGTCCTTGCCAGGTATTCCTTCGCAATGGTTGATCATGACACGATTATTATTTAGGTGCTACTCCAATAAAAATTTAATAATTGTTATTATATAAAGATATATCATTTTAACTATTAAATAATAAATTGTAGAGTTTAATTTTTATTTAAAGTAAAAATATTATCTTTATTTAAAGTGTTGCTAAATAAATAAATTATATTTTTTAAACAAGAATCATCATAAAAAAATATTTTTGGCATCTTCATATAAGTAATTGCTGTTTGTTTATTGGTGGCTTGATTAGAGAGAATATATAAGATATTTTTTATTGGATTGGGGCTAAAGCCCAAAGAAAAAAATTTTAATTACAAACTAAGCGAGGTAAAATAATCTCTTTTACCGTGTGATCTCTCTTGCCGATGGATTTTGTTTGCTACTTGATACTTGTATAAGTGACTTATGGATGCACGGATGGATGAACATGTAAATTTGTTATACCTACAAATTTACTGGAATTACATTTTAATATAGGTATTATTGCATAATTTTTGCACTAAATATGATTGTAGCATAGATGATTGTATAATCGTTTGTATTATTGTTTGTTTTGTTCTCGTGATTATGCGTCCGTTAAAAGAATATTTTAACAAACTTTTAAATTAATCTAACCTCGTTAAATGGCATAAGTTTGGTTTTAAGTTATGGGATATCTCAATTAGTCTGAACTAATGATGTAGATGTAAACTCATTAAAAATGGTAGTATAAACATCTCTTACATTTAAAGGTGGATAGAGTACATACGTGAGAAATAATGATGCAGTAATTAACAATTTGAACTCATAATGGTGGAGTTAATGTCTAAATAGCTACTTTTTTTCAAGTGTGCTAAATTAAATAACATTATTGTAAGATAAAAAAAGGTTGCCAAATATGCAAATGCCAAAATAGTTATATTTTTTGTACCGTTAAAGTTGAATTTATTCTTGATATTTATGTCATTTTTAATTTTCTTTTTTTGTTCAATTTAGGATTTTTAATTTTTTTAAGAGAAAAGGACAAATAAGTCCCTGATCTTTTAACCCACGGACATTTTCGTCCCTAACCATTAGAAAATACTTTTAAGTCCCTGACGTCCCTAAAAAATTAGACAGATCAGTCCTTCCATCCATAAGCCACCGTCAGACCCGACGGAAAAGGCTGACTTGGCTCCCGTTCTGATGACTTGGCGTCATAGATACACACGTGAACTGATGAGTCAACAGGATAGTTTCAAAAATTGGACAAATAAGTCCCTCAACCCTAAAACTACGTCGTTTCCCGTTTGGCCCTAAATAGCTCATTCTTCTTCCTCTTCCTCTTCCTCTTCTGTAAGGACCCCATCTGCACTGCCCTTGAGGCTGCCGACGGTGGGGCCAACTTCAAGGATGACGTTTGGTCCAGGTCCAGCGGCGGTGGCGGCATCAGCAGGGTTCTCCAGGACGGGGCCGTTTGGGAGAAGGCTGGAGTTAATGTCTCCGTTGTTTACGGCATCATACCGCCAGAAGCTTACCGTGCTGCAAAAACTTCCGCTTTTCCTGACCAGAAGCCTGGTCCTATCCCGTTCTTCGCCGCTGGAATCAGCTCCGTAAGTGTTTCCCCATTCAATTCTTTTCGATTTCTGATGGAATGGGAAATGACATCAACCTTTTTCAGGTTTTGCATCCGAAGAACCCATTTGCCCTGACCTTGCAGATTATAATTTTCCATCCTTATTTCGGAGCTGTTTCTCATACCATTATTGCTACTGTTGTCTGCCAATTACTTATACTCAGGTAAATGAGAATCTCTTCAAGTGAATCAATTACTAGACTTACACTTGGTCTAACAATTAGGTTGGGGAAGCAAATATTTAAGAAAGGCTAGATAGAGCAGTGGCAATAATAAATTGGAAGGAAGCATTCCTAGAAGGAGTGGTAAAGCATTTTCAAAGATACAGATCAGACTATTGTCCAATCTTAATCGATGTTCATGGGAAGAACTTAAAAAGGAAGAGGCCATATATTTTCAGATTCGAAGAATGTGGCTTAGAGACTCTGAATGCAAAGAGATTATCAAAAGAAGCTGGGCTGTAAACTATGATCAGATTGAAAAAAACTAGGAAAGTGCAGCAAAGCATTGCAAGAATGGAGACTGAGTTGGAGAACTTCTTTAGAAAGAATTCGTTGGAATCAAAAGATATATCCAGCATTGTAAATTACAACCACTTTACTATTGGATGTTCCACATGATTCTCTGATCATGGGTGAGGAGATATTTGGTCCATTGCTTCCCATCATCACAGTAGGAATAATTTAATCAAGGCACCTAAATAACTGTTTTATATAACATTATTTTTACAATTTGTTATCAATCTGCAATAATAATTGATATGTGCTGCTTTGAAAGATCAATAATGATGATACATGATTTTTGGGTAACAGGTGAATAAATTGAAAGAAAGTTTTGATATGATCAATTTAGGAACAAAGTCTCTGGCTGCATATATATTTACAAATAACAAGAAGTTGAAGGAGCAATTTGTGAAGAATATTTCTGCAGGGGATGCTTGTCAATGACATTGCCTTACATGTAATGTTCATTTGTCTTGTATATATATATATATTGATGTCAGTGCTTGGGTTGAGGGTACAGCTATATCACCTTTCAGCTTCTAAGTCTGCTATGCATGAAAGCTAGGAGGCATGATATATCGTATTAAAGAGACTGCGTGGCTTGTTGGAGATTGAAGGACTACTTCCCCCATAACTATCAGAGTTGGCCGGATAAGAGTAAGAGCAAACTTACTTGCATGTGTGTGCTAAGAACTAAATAACCATTCAGAGTTGGAGGGTTACTCTTATTTCGATTTTAAATGAAGAAGAATTATGATATAATATAACCTTCTGATAATGTTTCTAAAGATCATTCTCATAAAATGTTTATGTTTTACTCCACTAAAATATTTAAGCATCTCAGCTAAGAAGATTGAGGATGCATCCATATATGAAGAATATTTATAATCACTCTATGTATTCCTAAAATATGAAAATATTAATATTAATATGAAGTGAGAATATTGTTCATCTCTGTTTTGTTCTCTTTTCCTGGTGCAGCTTATTGTTCCATCTCATTCACAAATTGAAGAAACAATTCTGAATTTGAAAAGGGCACAGGCAGACTTAGACGAACTCTTCTATCAAGAAGAGATTAAATGGGCCCAAAGATCTCGTGTGAACTTGTTGAAAGCGGGCATCAAGAACAAAAAAGGAACACTCGATTTTTTCATCAGCAGGCATCTCAACAAAGAAGGAATAAAACTGAAAGAATCACTGATGACGAAGAGAATCTCTATAAAGAAACAGAGTATATGGTTCTCCCTCTTCGACAACAAATGCACACCGGAACCTTCTCAGTCTGGATGGTGGTTTTTTTGGAGGGAGAACCAGAGTATTCCTGCGTTTGATCTTTGGTCTTCCGTAGGGTTTAATGTAATTCTGTTAAAACTCTGTGGGTGACTGGGTGTAATAGGCATTGTACACAAGGAAAGGGATGAGAGTGTATATAAGGGGCAGCACACAAAACGACGTCGTTTTGAGTGACAGGGACTTATGTGTCCCTTTTTCAAAAGCTCCATCCTACTAACATGCCACGTGGGAACGCCGTTAAGCCAGGTAAGCAGAGGGAGAGCCATGTCAGTCTTTTCTGTCGGGTCTGACGGTGGCTTATGGACGGAAGGACTGATCCGTCTAATTTGTAAAGACGTCAGGGACTTAAAAGTATTTTCCAATGGTCAGAGACGAAAATGTCTGCGGGTTAAAAGGTCAGGGACTAATTTGTCCTTTTCTCTTTTTTTAAATACTATTTGTTTATATCTTGACCTAAAACACAAAAGACAGGCCTAAAAAGAATGAAAGGCCCACCTAAAAAGGTGACCTCTACCGCATATCCGACCTCTTTAAAGAGGTCAAACACGATAAAAAAGGGCAGTTTATGCTTATCTAAGTAAGTAACTGCCTTCTCGAATCTTTCCAACTATCTCTATCTTTCTTGAAAGATAGATCTTAACAAACTCTCAAGATAAAGGAAACGGTTATCCATCAATAAATATGAAACTACTCTAAATAAGGTTGTTATTTAATCTACTATAAATACACGGACACCCTTCAAGTATATTCACATTATAATCTACTAAAAACCTATTTAAAATCCTTACTAACTTAAGCATCGGAGTCTCTTGCAGGTACCACTCCCACCTCCTCACGAGGAACTCGGATAGGCAGCACCTTGGCACTAAAGAGGTCACATGCTGTCATATTAAGGGATCTGCACCTCACATTCAGGCCCAAATCAACGTTTCAGGTAATCGTCGAAACATTGGCGCTGTTGTCGGGGACTTGAACTTAACCCTTAATAATGGCGGATGATCAACAAAATGGTCAGACAACCACTCAACATGAATATGATGCAAGCATATTAAAAAGAAGTTGGAATACAATTTCTATGGATACTAGAAACTCCGTAAAAACTTCTCCCAATGGGCAGAAGATATCAAATAGGGATGATGATTCTACTTCCACAGTAAAATTGGATTAAATATAAAAACGACAAAGACAAGGATAATGCACTCGTAGACACCAACCATGGTGGATTGGAAGTCGCAAATTCATCACCATCGTCAAAAAAAAAAAGAAAGAAAGGGAGAAAAGAAAACGTGACTGATCCCAATCTCCTCATGAATAGGATGGATAACGACATATGTGCCTACTTACAACCTTGAAAAGAATCATTATACTCACTCATGATAATGGAGCAATTGCATGTTCTAAATACATAGGTTTTATGAAGAAAAATAAATAAATAAAATGTCTCATATTGGTCAGTAATTGAAGGAGGAATGAAAAACATTGTTGATAAAAATAATAAAACCTTTCTTTCTATCTTATGCCAGAAAATACAGCATCAGCCAATTTGAATGCTACCTAATCAGAAAATGGATTGATGAATCTAGTTTTTTTTCATTGGATTCACAAATCAATTACAACGTAGCAGTGAATAACACTGAAAATTCTCATGGCACATCTTTTATTGGTTGCTCACAAATTACATCACTGCCAATGAACTTGACGTTGTTTGCATACTAATAAAGATGGATGGCTTCTATGAAGAAAGCACATCACAGAGAAGAAAGTTATGATCCTCATAGAAGTAGCGGAAGAATCACTTAGGGTCATATTCTACAATGAAAGAGTTAATATTCAGGCACAGAAAGAAGAACTCGATCTTCTTCCCAAAATTTGAGAAAGAGCTCGGATTAAGGAAGAAGCCCTAAAGCAAAGTATGACTCTAGGATACAACCAAAAGGTGATTAAGAGAAGCTTCACCACCAATGACCTCATCCTGATCCAAAATGACATCAGAGTACAGAAATCGGGAGAAAGAAAGATGGCTACTAATTGGAAAGGACCTTACAAAATAGTTGAGGTCCTAGACAAAGGTTACTACAAAGTGTCTGACTTCCAAGGGCGGAAACTCTCGAGGTTTTGGCATGCTTTGTAAGGTCCCACATCGGTTGGGGAGGGGAACAAAGCATGCCTTATAAGGGTGTGGATACCTCTCCCTAGCATGACGCATTTTGACGAGTGAGTGTAGGGGACTTCTACTATCATCCCTATCGTCAAAGGCAAAACCGTGAGGCCTTGTGTGCCAAAGCGGATAATATCGTGCTAGCGGGTGGTTTGGACTGTTACAGATGGTATCAGAGCCAGGCCCGGATCGATGTGCCAGCGAGGGCGCTGGATTCCCTTAGGGAGGTGGATTGTAAGGTCCCACATCGGTTGGAGAGGGGAACGAAGCATGCCTTATAAGGGTGTTGATACCTCTCCCTAGCATGATGTGTTTTGACGAGTGAGTGTAGGGGGCTTCCGCTATCATCCCTATCGTCAAAGGCAAAACCTTGAGGCCTTGTGTGCCAAAGCGGACAATATCGTGCTAGCGGGTGGTTTGGGTTGTTACACGCTTGTAACGTAAAGAAGTACTACAGCTAAGTAGCAAATCTCGCGTATTGGTGTACTCTTTTCTCCGACTATAAGGGTTTTTTAACGAGGCACTAGCACGAGGGTTAGGGGTACCCAATCCCCTAGTAGACAGATTTTTATAAAGAAATTTTTTAATAAAAAATTTCTATTTCTTTTTTCAAAAGTTTCCTATTTAGAACACATTAATTTAAGCTCGACAAATCGCAAAAATCATTGCCTGACCTCGAATGGTCGGCAAGATGAAGCAACAAGGCACAAATTAATGTAAGAAGTTGTATAAACAACTTGTACAAAGAGACCACAATGAGATCGGATAAAAAACGAACTGTAAAAGTAACTTAATAATGACCGACTACTCGAAGTCGGAACTAAGAAAGGAAACTAATAACCTAACAAAGTTACTAAGACTCAAAGTCAAGCAAACTATGGCCAAGTAGAAGTCACAAAATGCTCGACCCCGACCTATGAAAAGCTCAGGATTCAAGCAGGGGCACTGTTCATACCCTGACCCAAAACACAAAAGCCAGACCCAATAAGGATGAAAGGCCCACTTAAGAGGGTGGTCTCTACTGCATACCCGACCTCTTTAAAGAGGTTGGACACAATAAAAAAGTGACAGCTTATGCTTATCTAAGTAAGTAACTACCTCCTTGAATCTCTCCAACTATCTCTATCTTTTCTGAAAGATAGATCCTAACAAACTCCCAAGATAAAGAAAACGGTTATCCATCAATATAGATGGAACTACTCCAATAAAAGTAGTTATCTACTCTACTATAAATACACTGATACCCCTCAGGTATATTCACGTTTTAATCTACTAAAAACCTGCTTAAATCTCTTTCTAATTTAAGCATCGAAGTCTCTTGCAGGTATCACCCCCACCTCCTCATGAGAAACTCGGACAGACGGCACCTCAACACCAAAAAAGTCGGACCCTGCTATATTAAGAGATTTAGACCTCACGTTTATGTCTAAATCAACGTTTCAGTTAACTCTCGAAACACTATTATATTCCGGTTAATGTTTAAGAAGTTAAAAGACTATTTTTAATTAAAATTTAATTTTAATGCACCGATAATATATAAAATTTTACACACGATTATTTTATCAGATTCATATGTTTAAATATTTTTTAAGTTATGAGTTTAAAAATTAATTACTTTTATTTAGATAACAATACTCAAATAGTTATTTTTGTATACTTCTTTTATATTAATAATGTATAAAAGTTAAATTATTATTATTATTATCATTATTATTAGGTGAAAAAGAAACATCCTATATTTATATCAATTTATTTCAGCAATTAATACTTGAAACAGAAATGTACGTAGATATGATGAAGCCAGATGGTGGTGAAGTACTAATAGAAGAAGTTACCCATTTCACAAGAAAGCATATATATTCCTTATGTGTGCATTATTAAAGTATTAGCAAAGTTATTTATATCAGTGGCGTCTTTATTCGGGTCAGAAGGAAAAAGATATTCTGCTCTATATATCTCATGCTGCTTCATGTGGAACATCTCAGCTTTGGTCTATAAATATGAATAATAAATTATTACACGCGGCCAAAAAGATTCAAATGAGTAATTAATGGCAATATTATTATGCGTTATATAATAATGTTGTAATCTTGTTAGGTAATCACTTAGGAATGTAGCTAATTGTAGTTAATTAGTAAAACTTTTTTAATTTTTGTGGAGGAAACATAAATTTAAATTATTATAAAAAATATCAAAACTTAATAAAAAAAATTCTAAAATTTTAAAAAAATTAACACCAAACAATAACAAACATTTAAATTTATCGTAAAATTTATTTAAAAATTTCAAAATTATTTTAAAAATTTCTAAATAAAAAAACATTTGAAACTTATATAAAAAAACATTCAAAATCTAAAAAAATGACATATTCAAAATCTTTTTAAAATTTCGAAAACTAACAAAAAGACATCCAACAAATTATTGGAAAAACAACATCCGAAAATTATAAAAAGAAACATCTAAAATTTAAAAAAAAATCATCCAAAACATAAGAAAAAAAACATCCAAAACTTAACAAAAAAGAAATTAAACCTCCAAAACTAGTAAAAAGAATTATCCAAAACCAAAAAGAAGAAGACGACAAAGAAGAAAAGCGAGTCGCGGAGAAGGCATGATCCGCAGTCTTCTTCTTCGTTGAAACGCGAGCGCAAGTGCGATTTTGCAAAAGAAGTGTTGCGGCAATTGATGGCGGAGGAAGGAGGGACGTCGTTGGTCGATGCCACGAGCAGTGACGATTTCACACGCTGTCAAGGTTGCGAAAACCGGACCAGTCAATAAATCGATAAGACGATTGGTTTACTGGTTCAATGGTTCAACCGAAATTCAACCAAGATTCAACTGATTTAATTAAATATCAAACAAAATTATTGAAAATTTAATCTATAATTTTAAATATTTAAATTCAATAATTTCTAAGTAAAAAAATTTAATATAAAACTAATTTTAGAGTTATACCTCGACATGAGACTAAAAGGTGCTACACCTCAAGATTAGATATTAGTAGTTTTCTTAAAAATTTATTAATAAGGTTTGGTCAACTAATGTACACTAGTTAAAGACGGGTAAAATTACAACTGCACAATTATAAGAACTCAAAACACTAAATTAAAAGTTAGAGAGATAAATACAGTGGATACAATTTTTCCTTAATGCATAATATAATTCTCTTCTACAATGAAACCAGAAGCATTAACACTAGATACATTTAGATGCTCAAAAAAAGTACTAATAGTAATAACACATTCATAGTAATTAACACAAGGTTCTTCCATTATTTAGATATAAATGGTACCAAAAAAAAAACTCTCTAAACTACATTCTCAACAATGACCTAATTCTAGAAATTTTCACCATATACCAAGAGTGACTTTATGCTGCCAGAAAGAACACAACATATAGGGAGATTAACAAAAGAAAGAATATGCAGATCAATGCAAGAACATGTTCGCGGATATCATAATTGATTGAATCGAGTAAGGAATTTGCCATGGATTCAGAAGCGGATTTGAATCCAAAATCTAGAAATTCAAATTACAAATTACATACAACAAAATCCAAAATTCAGAATAATTAATTCATATAATTCAGAATCCAAAATCCACAATACAGAATAATCAATTCATATAATTAACAAAAAATTAATTGAAATAAAAAAAACTACGGCAGAGAATAAAGGAGGTCTAAAGTCCACGGTGACAGAACAAAAGCTCGTAGGACAAAGGTGGCCAACGACAGAAGTTTCGAACTGACTAGACGATGACGGTGACAGAATCTTCAGATCTTGCTTCTGACAACCAGACGACACCGACGACAGAGGCTGCTGAGTTCAAACGACGATGCTGCCGATAGAAGCTTCAACCCATGACGGTGGCAACCATTGGTGGTCACTACCGGCATCGCTTGTGGTAACGATGGTAGAGTGCCTTCTCTCATTGGTTAGAAGAAGAGGAAATTAGGGTTGAGAGAAAGAGGCGTGGTGTGTGTCTTTGCTAGAGGAGGGGAACAACATCACATTAGGTTAGATTTTTTTTTTAGCATCAAGACGATGCCGTTTTAAGGAAAATAAAAAATTGGAGCTTTTAAAAACTTGTTCGGTTTGCGTGGTTTGTCGGTTAATTATTGGTTCAGCCACTTTTTTCACCAATTTTTGCAAAATAGTTCTGGGAGTCAACCGGACCAGTCAGATGACTGGTTTCAATAATCCGGTTGAACTGGTTGGTTCGATCTGATTTTTAGAATAATGCACGCTGTCCTGTGCATATCGCAGAGGAGGCGTGATTTGTGACCTTCTTCATTGAAACGTGTGCGGCTTTGCAAAAGAGACGTTGCGGCGGAAGGAGGATGGCGTTGTTAGTCAGCGGCACAGGTGGAACGAGACTCAGCGGCTGGACAGCGCAGCGTGCGACTATAAAGAGAGATAAGAGTTTATGTGGTTGTTTTTTTCAACTGGGAATGAGAGTGAAAGACAAATTACGATTAGAGTGACTTTTTGAGTACTATTTTAATTTAGGTGAATTATATGATACTTAATGTTTGCCTAACTTATTTTTTATGGCAACTTTTGAATATTTAATAATTATTTATTTTTATATTTTATAAATTAAATATTAATTTTTAACTTTTTTTTATAAATTAGACAAACACTTTTGGACACCATAATAATCACCTTTAATTTATTACAATTAGCTCTACCACTAATTGGCCTCTTGTACTTTTTCATAATGATATATCATCACCTTATGATATGCCTCTCCTTTCAGCTTTAAGTCAAAGATAAAAGCATAAAGCTGGTATATTTAATTAAAAAATAGTGCTATAATAATTTTATAACGACAAACATTAGTATTAGAACTTTAAAGAATTCTCACAACAAAACGTGGTCATCAACACTTTATTATTCTAAATAAGCCAGGAGAAACAACAACTGGGAATCCGTAAAAGGAAATACCCATTTGAGAATCTTATTCCACAAACTAACCTCATACATAATTAAATGGAATTCTGACCAATAATGTTTAAAATAAATAAAAAAAAAACACTTGTTTTTCAGTAATTTTGATATAATTTAAGACATGAGAATCTGGAGATTAAGAGATCCAAATGTAAAAGACGATGATGGACAACTCGATTACCGTATCAAACACAATTGATGAGTGCAATATTTTTATTAGGACTAATATTTACAAAATCCTTGCATGAAAACCCCACTATACGTTGTGGAATTAAGGAAACAGCCAAGTGAAGAGGCACATCAATCAATCTATAGTAACAAATTTTGACCATTTTGTGGGTGGAAATAAACTTTGCAATTGGCAATTGGCCGATGACGCATGACATGCCATGGACCAAATTAAAGTAGATACTATAGCTAGGGGCTTCAAGGTTCTAGGTAGTGGATAGAGTACCACCAAAAAAGTGAAAGGAACGAAAGGAAAAGAGGAAAAAGAAGCAGCACAATCAACAAAATGTAAAGGGAAACATAGGTTGTCCATACTAGGTAACTTAATAAGGCTACCATAAGAACGGTTCTTCAAGCCGGAAATCTGAGTCTAGATGTTCGGCTTCGGCTCCAGCTATGACCCAAGCCGAGAGGTAATGAAACTCATCAGAACTATGATTCAAGTCTGATGATAGATCAGGGAGATTCATGAACATGTCATCCTCACCCTTCGATAATGATGAAGTAGAACTTGATGATATTTGAGTTTGACTTGAAGAAGACTCGACTTGGCTTAGTTCGGACTCGGCTTCTAATTCTATGTCATGGCTTTCATGGTGATAATTCATGACGGCCGCTTTGGCTGCGGCTGCTTGAATGTCTTTAGGGCAATTGCTAGCCGGACGAGGCAATTCGGCTATTAGCTCAGGAAAATTGAGGTAAGTTGAGCTGCCCTTGATTGTTAGAGCCGCCACATCATGAGCTCGAGCCGCCATCTCTGCCGTGGGAAAAGTTCCAAGCCAAATCCTAGATTTCTTCCTAGGCTCCCGAATTTCGGATACCCACTTTCCCCATTGGCGCATTCGTACTCCTCTATAAGTTGGGTGCCTCCCATCATTGCTCCTCTTCAAAACTACCTTCTTCTTCTTCTTGGAGGAGGAGGAAGAGGAGGACGTGGAGGGTATAATGGGGAAAGAGAAGGACGTAGTTGGTTGTGTTTCGCTCTCTAAAGGGACAGTTTCTTCCATGTCCATTGGAGGAAATAATGGAAAGTGAGAAGAGAGATTGTTGTGTGTGTGTGTGTGTGATGGAATGAGTGAAGGGGAAATATATGTGGTGAGTAAGCGAGAGCTTTGAATTAAGTTGAGGTGGGTGGAGCTGTGAACTATACTTATAATTCTTTCACATATTAATTAAAGAAATGGGCCCGGCTGAAAAGAAACAAACAAATGCTTCTGTGTGCACTTTGCATTGTATTCCTTTTATCTCACTTTCTTTCTGCCGTCACGGTTTGGACATTTATAAACCAGATTAATCTTATGGATAATTTTAACGTGGTAATTTAGTAGCACAAATACTTCTTAAATTGTGTCATTTGAAAATTGAAACCAATGAGAAAAAATTGTGGTTGAAGTTGTATAAAAAACCAAACAAATAGTTGTTCTAAAAATGTATAAATATTTTATGACCAATTAAATTACACATCTAAAATATATTACATAAAATATTGATACTATTTTTTTCACTATCATTCTCTCTTATAAATATTTTGTTCAATACACACTAATGACTAATCTATACACAAATTACACTAAACTGAGTCATCATCTGTTTTCCTCCTTGTGAGGCAAGAATCCCACTCTTCTAAAGTTTTATTATTACTTTAGACATCATTAATCACTATTGAATTAAGATAGTGGAATTTAAAAAAAAATAAATGTTATAAATTCAAAAATGATTAAAACATCACTTTACTATTTTACTAATATTGTCACTTTAGAGAATTTTTTTCGTGAGACAGTGAATCAAAGAATTATCCAAATAAAAACATGAAAAAGAAGAAAAATGACACAAATAACACTATTTACTACAACTTTGGATTAAGTATGAGTAATGACAATTACCAAACGTAAAAGTGGCCATACAGAAAGGCATAAAAATTTGTTTTATATAAATAATTTCCTCAAATTTGGTCCGTTCTTGTACAAATTAAATTTTCGTGTACATTGCTAAGAAAATACTTTGTTAAGCTCTCTAGCTTTCTCTTGATTATCCAAATTAAATGTACTATTCCTGTAGCGATATTGTTCATTTATTTTCTTGGTGTGACGTCATTTCGATCATATTCATTTAACAGCTTGATTAATTAGTGTCCAATATTAATCTTCAAGTGGATCTTACATTATTAGTGGCATTTTTCTTTGTATAATCATCATATCATATAATTGATGATAGCTTAGATGTCACACTGTCCATATCCGTGTATTTATCCTTAGCTCCAAATCAAAGTGGGGATCCAAAACAAAATGGGCCTTAGGGTCTCATAATATATATTCAATTTTACCATATAAATGAGATAAATTGTAAACGAGATATGTTTAAAATTATTTCGTTTATTATATACATGAGATATGCATAATCGTTGTTTATATAAAAAATTCGTGTACGGCGTGATTTCTGTCGCATTCATTCACTTTTTTTATTTCTTTTCTCTTTTTTTTAGACATTTTTTTATATTAGGGTTAAGTACGATTTTGGTTTCTAAGGTATAGGTTGAAAAATTTTTTAGCCTTCAACCTTTTTTTACATACAAAATTGTCCCTAAAATTCAATATACTTTTAAAATCATCCTTTTAGATAGATTAATTTTTTAAATGACAAAACTACCCCTTCTCTCTCTTTTCACCACCACCACCACCACCACTATTCCATCTACTACTACTCCATCACCATATGCACCAAGAAACAACCTTCAACAACAACTTCAAATAAATCAAAATAAAACAGCAATTCATCACCAAAACCATCATCGTTAACAAAAAATAAGAAAATAATTATCATCATTGTCAAAACAAACATTAACAAGAAAGGGAGGGGAAGGGCGGCAGAGGGCAGAGAGGGAAGGAGAAGGGAGGCGCGGCGGTGATGCTAGAAACGCGAGGAATACAACCACCACCTCCCCAACGATAACAAGAAACACGAGAGACACAACCACCACCTACCATCATCATCTCCAAAATTCCTTTAGCAATGACACCACAGAAACATACTAAGGCACCAAGCACACAAAAACCGATAACACAGATCATACCAAAGACTCACCACATAACTAACCTAAAACTTCACTTCCCTACAAGCCAAACAAAATAAAGCAAAGAGAAACCCCCCGAAACACGCCAAGGCCCAATGAGCTATTAGGATTAGGATTGAATAGTGAATAGAGAATAGATTGAATTCGAGGAATTCATCATAGAGTTAGCATTTGATTCGAAGAGGTTGTGCTATATCACAGTAACCACACATCCCAATGTCCCAGCAAACAACAACAACATTATTTTGCCCCAAAGAAAATGAAATTGTGAAGGACGTATGGTTTAGAACCCTCGTCATTAATACTATCGAACTGGGAGTTTGCACTTTCAACAGATTTGGAAAGAGGCAAGTTTGGAAAGCGAAGGAAGGGGAGAGGATGGGAAGGGCAGCAGAGGGCAGGGAGCCAGGGAGGGGATAGGGAAGGGAGGGAAGGGCTAGGGTGCAAGGGCGAGGGCGAGGGCCAAGCGACGACGAGGGCAAGGTGCTGCAAGGTGAGGGTGAGTCGCGGAGAGGTTAGGGCGTGAGTTGCGGTGCTTCGAGGGCGAGGGCTAAGCGATGGCGAGGGTAAGATGCTGTGAAGCAAGGTGCTGCAAGGCTAGGTGCTACGTGTTGTAGAGAGATTGCTCGAGGGAGTGGTGGCGATGATGTGACAAAGGGTTTTAATGGTAGGGAAGAGGGAGGAGGGGGAGTCCAGGTAAGAGGGGAAGAGATGGATGTGGCGGTGCTTGGGCTCTGTATCTTCTTTTTTTTCTAAGGAAGAAGAAGAGATAATGTGATGAAGAAGAAGAAGAGAAGGGTATTTTAGTCCGAAGGACGATTTTAAATTACGTTGAACCTTAGGGATGATTTTCTATATAATAAAAGGTTAGGGACGAAAAAAATTTTTGGCCTATACCTTAGGGACCAAAATTGTACTTAACCCTTTATATTATTGAAGTATTTAGACATTATGACGCGCTTAGTTGTATGAGATGCCGATATCAACTGCCTGAATACGACATGACATATTGCTGGAGCGATCGACTTCCAAGTTAATGTCGTTATTTTTCTCTTTTAAATAAATAGTCATACAGTTATATTAGGGTTTTTTTTATAGATTTATTACTATTTTATATGACTAGAATAGATGTTGCGTTAGTGACATAAAATATATCCGTTGCCAGATTTGCTTTTATTAGGTGGTGGAATGTAACACCCTGATATTCAAATCCTTATACTCGTGTCATAAGTCAATGATAATAAGGTGGTACGACTCTCAAGGTGGATTATAATACATAATTATATATGACTTGAAGGGAAGTATTAACGAGAAGTCTGAAAAGAGTAAAATAAAATCACAAATCCGGATGCTCACATATCGCTAAAACATAAGATAAAACATATTCGGATAGCGAATCAAGATAAGGTATAATGGTAAGGAAGAATAGAATAGAGACAAGATACATATATATTTAGACATAAGTATAATAGCCACTAGTCGCGACCTGCGAAGTTTAAGCTGACTATGGTACAGAAATAAAATCAATTGACAATAGTAGTTTTCTCTCTCTCCCAAAATATATATCAAGGCCTCTATAGGCAAGTTTTCAAAAAGAAATAAATACATATAATTATTTTTTTTTCAAAACTAGAACGGAGAAATTCTAAACAAAAGTAAAGTAGAATCCAATTATCTTTGCTATATTTCAGATAAACCACAGCTCACTATTGAGCACCTGGACCTGCATCTGAAAAACAGGGATTATATACAGAATGAGAACCACCGACCCATGGGTTCCCAGTACGGTAAAAGTGTCAAATAAATACAATGCACTATAATAAGAACTCACTAAGCATCTTAACTTCACACCTCATCATATCCATCTTATTATTCTCTCTACTCCATAACTTGGCAACTATTTTAAGGTATTTTTAAGTCTAAGTCAACGATTCTCGCTTTTCTTCAACTTTCCAATCAAACAGCATCATAACCAGAACAAATACCAGCCCTCAGCATCAACCAACACCAGCATGAGAGACCTCTCAGTTGTACAAACACAAGTGATGCAATCAAGTAATACACAAGTAAGATTCAAGTAAAACAAATAGCATATAATCATGTAATATGTACAATTAGGCAAACCAGACAATTAAACAAACCCAAACAAATCAAAACATATGCAAATGATGTATGCCTGTCTTATGGCCAATGATATCATCTATCGGTTATACAGCCGAATCCGATACATCCAGTAGCTAATCCGGACATTGTTCTCTCTGCAGTTTACTCGCTATATTGCATAGTCTTGCAGGGTGAGTGCCCTGTACATCTCGCAGAGTTAATACTCTGTATATCTCGCAGGGAGAGTGCCCTGTACACCTCGCAGACAGAGGAAACCTCGCAGGGTTGAGTGCCCTGTACACCTCGCAGAGTTGAGTGCTCCGTACACCTCGTAGGTAGGATAGCTTGTATTTCTTGCAGGGTTAGTATTCTGTCATATCATCATATAACCATTCACAGAAAAGTATATTTTTCTGCAGAAAATTATATTTTTTCACTCGGAAAAAATCCTCTGAATCCAAATATCATATTTAAATTTTTAAATTTCAATGGCTACATTTTCCACCCCCATCAGCCTATATTAGATTAATGATTTATTTAATTTTTGTTTAATCGGAGTTTTACATCCTACCCACCTAAATAGAAATTTTGCCCTCAAAATTTTAGTTGCCTCAAATTCGTCTTCAAGCCTCGACGCATCTTTGTTGTTCTTAGGATTTGTCAAGAATCCGCGACTGAGTCGATAGTTATCTTTCTCATATCATGAAATTGAACTAACTCCGTTTCCGGCACCAAACCTACTCAAGAATCCTCGTTCCTCATCTTCGCGTAGTTGCTGCAGTACATCAGAGAGTCACTCACGCCTCACATCAAGCATCTTCACAGATTGTTTCTCTAATGCTTGATCTCTCCAACCACGGATTCTGATGTGAGGATTGTCGCGTTGAATGCGGTTATTAATTTCATTCAATGCTTGTTTGGCTCTGTCTATTGGGACCGGTTCCAGGATTTGTTCTAAGATTTCATTTGATGATTGATGGAGGCTTTTCTAGGATGAGTGGTGGCAATGGAGAGAGGAAGGAGAGGCAGTAGTAATCAAGGAACGTGCTAGTGGTAGTGAGGGACGAGAATGATCGAAATTTGGAAAAAAAATAAAGGAGGATAATTTGAGAATTTTATTAAAAAAGTTAACAAAAAATTAAAGTTTGTGTACTGTTGTTATATAGAATCGATCTTTTTTCGTTACAATATTAATTTTTTTGTTTGATGAATACTTTTGTCAATATTTACAAAATTTATGAATACAAATGAAAGTTTATTTTTAAATAAATTTAGAAATTGTCAGTACTTTCATGTAAAAAAGATATGAGAATTTGATTGTGCATTCCTAGCTATAAAATTCTTATCACACTAAATGATACATGGGTTGAAGGAGTTTCTTAAAATATTTGTTATTTAGCCCTTTTAAATATTTTGAAGCATCAATATTCATTAAATTCCAGTTTACCTTAAAAACAAAAAAAAATATCGAACAAATACTTAATTTGGGTTTGACAAAAGACATCAAAAGAAATAAGAGTAATTATCCAAGTCATTTCTCGAGGATTTTAAAAGTGGACATTTTAGTCTCCAAAAAAAATTAATATACAAAAATATTTCCGAAATTTTTCTCTGGTAGATAAATCAATGGGACCTTTTCTCCGGCGTGACTTACCAATGAAAAATGTTAAGCTGGCTCGTTAACTCGCACATGTGACAGTGTCCACATTACAAGAAGGACAAAACAATCCTGGGAAAAAGTGAGAGATGTTGTCGTTTAAGTGTCTTCTCCATCTTCTCCAAAGTGTTTTCTCCATATTCTTCCTTAACGATTTTGAAGCCCTAGTTATTCAGCAGCTTGATTTTAGTGATTCTAATTGGAATGCAAGTTGAGTTGCAATAACGCCAAGCAAAGGAAGCTCGGCTTCTTCGAATCACATGGAGGGAGACATGGGGTGGCTATAGTTGCAGTGGTCTCAGAGACAGTGACATTAACAGCCTAGGCAAAGTTGCAATCACCAAAGGACAACACCGAAATGTCTATGCGGTTTGTATGCAGTAATCTCTATTTCAAGGACTCATGAAAATTTGGGTAGATTATTTTTATCCCTACTATATAAAATAAACAATTGTAGGGTTTCTAGTAATTTACATTCTGGAAGATTTGTGTTGAATAATATTTTTGGTTGAGCAGGAAAAGCTTCCCATTGCAAGTTCTTTACATGGATTGATCATATTTTGACATCAAATTAAATGATGATGCTGTGGATAATGTTGCCATAGGTTGTGGTGAGATTGTTGCTAATATTTCAACCATGTGTCCTGCTGATGATGCTAGTTTGGAACATAAAGTTATGGAGTAACAAAATAGAATTGACTTGTTAGAGATTCAAAAAAATATAGTCCCAAAAGTTGAGGGCAAGAGTAGGTGTTGGACTGTGGTGTTTGTTATCATGTTCTTTTCATTATTAGTGTTGAGTTTGTCAGTTGCAATAGCTATTTTGTAAGTTATATTTTAGAATCACTCTAAGAGTTGATTGAAACTGAGTCTTGTATCTAAATTTGTTCTCTTTTCTTTTGTGAATTGAATGATTGTGAGATGCAGTAAATTTAAGCAATATATCCCCTAATAAACTTTGTTTCAAAACTGTTTTCTGGATGACCATTGTAAATTCAAAAGTACTTAATGATGTTGCTATGGTAGGTTGCAAATTAAACTAAAAGGAGCAAATGAATTAGAAAAAAAAATTGCATCATTAATTATTATAACAGCAAATATAGAAGAAAAAAAACTTTGCACCATTATTTATAACAGCCAATATATTGCTCTAATGTCAAGTTGCAACTTCAAAACATAGCATGCAAGCCACGCATTATACTTAGTAAAAAAAGCAAAGTTGTCACAGTAGCAACTTAACAATATTGTAGCCAACTTAAACTAAAATCAGAATTAAGGCATACATCAACCGAAACACAGATCCAAAAAATGAGTTTTATCCATAACAATCTCTCATCAAACCCTCCATAAAGAGTACTTCAAGTTTAGATCCTTGAACTTGAAACATCATAACCAAAATACAAACCAAACTGCTACATCGAAAACCAAGGCATATTCATTTCTTCCACAGATGCTTGAAACCAGGATTTGGAATAAATTGGAACATTCTTGATGCAGTGCTGTTACTTGTTGCTGCAAGTGTTTCTGCTGAGTCGCTTTCAGTTGTTCTAGATGGTGGAATAGGGGGCGGAGTGCTAGATTGGATTTGTGCAGGACGATGTGGTCTAATGATTGGCTGCTTAGGTCTTGCACTACGTGAAACAATTGCTCCAAAATTTGCTGCACCTTGTGACGAAGAAGGTGCAATTAGTGTTCTACAATAGATAAACAAAGTTACGTTAATTTGCCTACTAGCACAGTCAGACAAAGTGCAAGAAACATACATGCAAAATCGAATATACACTATAATGCTCTGTACAGGTTTCATGCCTTTCCTCAAGTTACTTCACAATAAATTGTTATGAAACTCATTTTTGGTTTTGAGACCTTATGGTATTTGTCTTAGTTTGAGTGTCCATCTAGGTAATCAGATGATGTACGAACTTTATTTAAGGGGATTTAAGAAATAAAAAACAAGAATGTAACAAAAGGGTGACCTAATGCATGAGGTTGAGGACATAAATTGTGTATCTTGGATTTTGAACCTCCGAGCCTTAGGTAGCAAGGCAACAACAACCTAACCATTGTATCATGCCCAGCTATTAGGAACTAAAAATGTAACTAAGGGAGCTAATTCTCTATCCGTGGCTAAACCACTCATTTATGTATGCCACATTCTGATGCATGTTTTCATCATTTTTCGGGTTACTTCGTTTTATGTTTTCAACTGGTACTGGTCTTCTTATTTTGTCTCTACATGGGAGGGATCATGTATTACTTGGAATATGAACCAGAAACCATGGCTCCTTTTCTTAGGGAAACCAAAAACTAGAAACAAATCTACACTATCATAAATAAATTCAGAGAATATTTAGAGAATAAGAATATAAACCATTCTCACCTTGTTCAATGCGAGTCTTGAATGGTCCTCACATCCAATTCAGTCACTCTTGCGCCCGATTCAGTACTCACGGTTTCAGAACGCGGCGTCACTAACGGTAATGGAATGCTGAAATTGATCAACGTTGGTGAAGATGATAATGATAGAGATGAAGTGGGAGATGAGTAGGGCTGACAATCTATACCCTACTTGCGGCGGGTATCAAATCCGGACCAATCCGTTCGAGTAGGGTTGTCTACCCGATCCATTACGGGTAGAGTAGGGTGCGAGTAGGGTGCGGGTTTACCTATGGGTAGAATAGGGTACGGGTTCAGGGTATACTCTACTCTATCCGCACTCCTTATATTATATAATATATATGTAAAAATTATATATGTAATAAAGAAAATGTGAGTGTTGAATCCATAATCTTTTTTTTATTATTTTTTTATTTTTCTGTAGATAGGGTTAGATAGAGTTTAGAACCTTAAGGTGCGGGTAGGGTTAAGGTTGAGAAATTCTCAACCCGTAAGTAGGATAGAATAGAATTTTAAAAAAATTTTCAACCAATTACCCGTCCTAGAGATGAGTTCCAACGAGGTAGGACTTCTTTGTAAAAAACTGAAAAAAGTGTGGGATTTGGGATCTTTTCAAGATGAGTGACTCAAGTACACAAGAGAAGGGAGACTTATCGTCCACGACCAAAAACAGCGTCGTTTTGCTAATCTGGACGGGGACTGATTTATCCATTTATGTCACTCTGACACGTCGTAAGCATCAAATTGTGCCATTTCATCATTTTCCGTTTACAATCAGAGAAATCTTACCAGGAACTGATGAGATATTTTTTTTGTATTGATTTTCTCCGAAAACTAAAGTAATCTTCAGAACTGAATTAGGTAATTACTCAAGGAATAAATAATGTTTGAAAAAATAGATGTGATAAATAAATAAATAAATAAATAAATAGATAATTGTTTTCTAGTGCAAACGAATTGTAAGTCCTTATCACGTATAGTAGTCACCATAGAAATGGAAACAAATCTGCTAGGAATTTCTAACATACCTATGACAACATTTTTATTAGTGCTCCCAAATAATAATATTAATTAAATCAGAAACCTTTTCTTTTCCTTTTTTTTTTTCTCCGGTTCTTGGAATGGGATGGGCGAATAAAGAATTCCGACCCAAAGTCACAACAACCTCCCTTCACTACCTTTTAAAGTATCGATAACTTATTTTTTGCCACTTCACCTAAAAGAAAAAACCTTATTTTTTGCCATTAAACTATCCAGTCATAAACTTGTTACAGTCTAGCATTACGAAGTTGTTGCTTCAGCATGGGTCGAACATATTCCTGAAAACCATCTGGCACAACTGAATCATTCAATGGATCCTTCCATGCCTCCTCGTACAGCTTTGGATACACATTTCCGTCGTAGCGGCCAAGAACCGAACCAAGGTAGTGATCGGTGTAGTTAAACGCATCAACTAGCGCAACAGCATTCGGACGCAGCTAAATCAAGCATATATAATAATGTCAGTTTCATATAATAAACTATTCCTAGACACCGGAAGGCTGCAATAGTTGAGGACACAAACCTGGGAATACAAGGACCTTAGCTGTTCACCGGCAAGTGATGCCTGTTCGGCATTGATGCAGCCAGTTGAAAGAAAATCACCCAAATACTTACGAAGAAGATTCAGGGCATAAACGATACAAAGATTTTCTAACTGCTGTTTCACTCCCTTTCCGGGTATATCTTGCTGCAACTTCTCAATAAATCTGAAAAACACAACCTTCATCAACTTACAAATAGAATATTTCAAGCAAATACTAGCTTCAAGTATAGAAATCGTGAACTACCAATTTCCTTTGCACTATAGATGTGTTTGCGAGTTGGAGTTTTGAAAGAGAAGGGTCAAAGGAGTAATTTCCAATTTACACTTCATAACCTTCTCTTCTCTCCCTTATAATCCAAAGTCAAAACTTGCAAACACCACCTAAAGGGTTCTTCAGCTACAGATAAACTACAAATATTATGTAGGACCAGTATGAAACAGGAAGAATCTCACTTGGAAACAACAATCAACTGGCAATGAGCAACTGCTGCCTCAACCAGCTCAGCCGAAAGTTCTAGGAAACCTGCCATAATAAAAACCATTAAGTGTACATAGAGCAATCTGATGTTGCATTCAAACAATTACTCACTCATAAACATATGTAGTAGGATGCATGGTTTTATAAATTTTTTGGGCGCATTAATATTGCATATGCATCATTTCCCACATTCATCATCTTGATTCACTTGTTTTGTGTTTTGCCTCTTTGTTGATTGAAATGATTAAACTGTGCATTTATTGCTTTGATAATTGAGTTAATTTTGTATTACCTCACACGCAGGCCCGTAATATGCTTTCTTCAAGTGTTTTGACAGACATAGAGTGCAGAAGCAAAAGGAAGTGCAAGGAACAAAGCAGCATAGCAGAGTGCAAGGGTAAGCTATCTGGACAAGATCTCTCAGGTGGTGCTTAACCCACTTGGCTTGAGGGAGCTCGCCCAGAATCAAGGGGATCAGTCTTTTAATTTTGCAGGGTTGGAGCCTCCAACAAAGAGAGGAGGGCAATTAGGTTTAGCCATTTTTAACTTAGGAAGAGTTGCTTCTTTGTCACTATTGGTATTTTCAGCACTTTGCTTTGAGTTTCCAATATTCTTTAATTTTCTCCATTTTCGCACTTACAACACTTGAATTTCTTGTTGAACTAGTGTTCTACATAGTTATTACACCACCCTTTCTGCTTAAATTTCTAGATTTCATAGTTTTCTCGTTATGAATGTGATTTCATAAAGTTTTGTAAATTGTTGGAAATGGAGGGATAAACACATGTTGGCTCAAGGATTACAAGGGATTTACAGAGATGCCCTAAAATCCATTTCATTTTAAAGCATGATTATATTTCTCTACTATCTTCCTTCAACTCTATTTATACGTCTATATTCATTAATATGAGAATGTGGGTAGATTAGGGTTGTTATGCATCATTATTCATGATTTTGGATATTTAAGTATAATGAATTAATTTGTTAGGTGTATGTTAATTGATTAATTGTCATATACTTGGTAAATTGTAAAGGGTAGGAATTCTTTATTAAAAATTATCAATACAATTATCTTTCATGTTGGATTGGTTATCAATTCCTAGGGATTGAGATTTTGATTCATGGTTGCTAATCGCGAATTCTAGACATGACTAATGATCAAGAGGTTATAATAACAGAGGAAGTTGATTTATGCATGCTGTGTTTAATGAAATGCCGAGTTGATAACCCTTGAGAACCCTTGTGCTAGTGTTTTCAATTCTTGAATTACCTTCGTTTTTGACTCTATTTGCTTTTCAACCTTACTTAAAATCGTTTTTATTTTATTGCAAAAATCTAAAACCCCCACTTCTAGACTCAACCAACCACAATACACCCCCCTTCTTTGAGAGACGACTTGAATCACACTGTGACTTCATTAATTATGGTGTAATTTGGTTTACAATTTACAATTTTGTAGCTAGTGTGACCTAGCTCTTACTAATATGCACTAAAATAATTTATAATATTGTAATTATGAAACTTATTAAATTTACTATTTAATTCTATGCCACAGGTTAAATCATTATAACAAACCACTCCCAGGCCCATGCAACCAATTTCAACCACCAAAAATTCAAAGAAATAAAAGGATTTATAGATCTATTTACAAACAGGGGTTTACTTACCCTCCTCAGGATTGGAAAACTTGGCAAGATTTTTAGCACAATCAACCGACTTCCTAGCAGCCCTAGCTTCAAATGCTTCCAGGACAAAATTAGGCTTCAACCAATCCTCGGCTGCAAGTAATCCAAAAAACTCTGTAATTTTGCTTCTGAAGGACACAGCTAGAGTAACTAATAACATCTCAAACTGCATCCACTTTAGGATATCAACATGGAGTTCTAAATTTCGCAACAAAATCTAATTTAATATTTTGTTATACATTTATACCTTTCTGAACATTAGATTGATATTGCATCAGTAGTTCCACTCGTCCCATATAAGCTGTTGTACCAACAGGCCTTTTTCCAGAGCCCAATTTAGCTATAGTCTTCATGAGATGCCTCGCCACCTACATCGGATTTTCTAAAAGTTGTTAAAATGATTCAACGGTCATTCTCAGTTAATAATATTCAATTAACCTCCCAAATCAGAGAGCACCATGATGTAAAAACTTAAGGCACAGAAGTGTAGAAGGCACACAGGCACGCAATAGAGACTTATTCAAGCTCAACCATGAAAACACCCAGACATGGGAGAATATATTAGAATAACAATGATAATTACTTTTCTTTTGTTAATATCAATACACTACAGACTATATATTATATATACATATATACACACACAGCAATTTATGAAAGCATGTCAAATACTAGAGATAAAAATCAGGCAATGGTATAAGCTAAATGACATTCAACAAACCTGTAACATCAACACAACATTGTCTCCTTCATAAGTGCAGGTAGGAACATAGACAGCAAATAACTCGGGGAGACCACTGCTACAAAGGTAACCATGGCCACCACATAATTTACGGCATTCTTCAATCCCATCCTGCAAGTTGATATGAATTTAACTACGTTATAATTTCAAAGAATTCATGTATGCTCCAAAGTGAATGGAGTGTATCAGAGCACTATAAAAGAATAACAATAGCACAACAATAACATCTTTAGACAGAATGCAGTAAAATAAGATAATTATTGTTTACTATTAAGTGAACAAAATATCTTAAGCTCGCATGCTATGCACCTGAATTGAAAGAGAGTTAGATGTAGAACTAATATGCATGATGAATCACAATTCATATAAAAGTTTTCTTCCTAACTCTTAATCACACACGTTAATGCCTTCATTCCATCAATAAATTTCAGACAACAGAAAGAAATAAGCAGTAAAAGATCAGAAATCTGATAAAGCATGAAACGTAAGATATGATGGCAGAAAATATGATTCAACATGTAAAGAGTAAGAAACGAGGCATCAACAGGACTATCAAAGTATAATATTATCACGAAAAACCCAGGAATAAATCTTGTGAATGTTACTGGTGAGAATTTAAATAAAGGACTTCACATCACAAATGGCTGCAAAAATAGTGCCCCACAATGATCAACATTCAAAAGTATAAACACATTCTACATTCTAATTATTATGGTTTTTATATAAAGCTGTTAAATAATAAATCAAAGTCAGTAACTAAGACCAATTGTCCCTGTAATAAGCATTAGTGATTAAGAGTCACATACAGCAGTCACTGAAGTAGTCAAGGATTTCAAGCCTGCAGTGCACGCATGAGCCTCAGGCAATGTTGAAAAATCACCAGCTTGTAATCTTTTCATGACATCCATGTAAAGCCATTTCAACCATTCACCAACAAATCGGAAAGCATAAGCAGAAGCTAACAAAGGGAATAGCCTAGCTTGTTGTGTTTTGTAATCAAGCACCTAGACAGAAACATATAGCAGAAAGTGAGAAACGTTATACTATTGATAAGAAAACATAACTGAAAAAGTCACCGACAGGAAAAACATAGACTTCTCATTTTTCTCTTGAACACATGAAGATAATGTTGAATGCCCGGTTATTATTATGTGTTTTCTGGCATTAATGCACACTTCAATGTCACACAATTCATGTCCATGATGAGTAGGTAATCCAACATCACAAACTATATAGAAGAGCATATATTGGTCGAAAGTGTGACTACTTTTTTTTTCCAAGAAAGGCCTTTTGAAGCCTACCTGTGTTTCAAGGCCTCCTTTCTTTCCACCAAACTGTCTGCGAACACAACTATATCTTGTAGCAATGCAAACTGCTCTAGACAATGCAATTGATGCATCCGACACAATGGTTTGTCTCACATATACCATAGTACCATAAACTAATTGTCGCGGAACACTGGATTGTACATATTTTCCTTCTCTTGTAACCTGTGAAACCCTGTCCAATTTATATTGAGATGAAAGTCAGGCTGCTATAAGCATATATTGTCATGGATCCTCCTCTAGAATTTGCCATTTAACTCAATTCTAAGCAAAAATAACTTTGCCACTCCACCTTCCAGAAGAGGATGAGAGGTTCCCCCACAGATAAAGAGTATAGTTCATGGTAATTATTATTATTTTGTGGATGAAGAATGGAGGACTTGACAATCATTGCAGATCATGTATTAATTAAAAAATCCTCCCAAGTATGATCATTAGACTCAACCCTATTGAGGCAAGGTAAAACAGCAAAAGAGAAACCAACCTCATCAACATTTGATTCCTTGGAATTCGTACATGATCAAACTGTAGAACCCCATTGTCCATGGTGTTATATGCTCCATTTCCAAATTTCATTCCAATATCCCCAATAGTTATGCCTGGAAGTGGTAGGTGATCATCCAAGCTCCGGAGCTGGACAATGAAGCCTTCAAATTGGACATATTGTTAATTAATTTGAGACAATATAAATAAGAATTTTGGATGATTAAGGTTGACAAATACCATGCACTCCATAATCTCGACCATCTGTAAGTAGACGAGCATAGACAGCACCATGCGTTGCAATTTTACCCAATCCACCAGGCCACCACTGTTTACAATGGCATCAAAAGAGTGATAATAATATCCAAATAACACTGTGGAAACAGCAAGTTTTCCAAAAAGGCAAAAACATTTTAAAATTGAAGCCAGTTTCAAAAAGTGCAAAGCCGCTATCCCCTGATTTTGCTTATGACTTGACAAAATAAGAACTTAAGATTAGTGGATCTTAAATCATTAAAATGCATTATAAATGAACAGAAAATGCTCTTATGATCTATCATTGATTTTACTCACTTTGCTGGAAGTCAATGTGGGGCTATGAATTACAAACTCATCTGTTTTTGGATCAAACGTTGCAGTTGTTTCTAGCCCTTGAACATTAGATCCATGGCCAAGTTCAGTTTGAGCATAGCAACCAATTATTTGCATTTTTTGAGCCAAAGGCAACCACTGTTTCTGCTGTTCCTCAGTGCCTTGTCCTTTGATAGCAGGAATAAACATTCCCTGCAGAAGAACTAACTGCTTAGATCTATCCTAATAAAAAATAAAAAATGCAACCAAGACAAGAAATTGAATTGTATTGTACCCAATGAAGATCCGTGAAAGCAGGCTCGTCCACAAAGGATCTAAGCATGGAAGCTTCTTCTTCTGTAAGAATACAACTAACAGAATTATAAAGTTTGATAAATATCGAAATGGTGAAAAAGGCCTCCTATTCTATAAAATGAAAATTATACCAAACACAATTGCAAAACAAATAAAGAAGAGAAGATTCACCAGTAAGACGAAGCTCAATAATCCTTTTCCATGCATAAGCTGCTTTCCTCATAGTGTTCTTAAATAACTCCTTCCTACCAAGCATGGGTCTATTATCCTTTCTGAATGCCTATAAACGAAAACAAAAAATTCAAGGTTCTAAGTTACTACTGGATACAATGTAATCACTTATGAGCTAACTCCAATAAAATTTAAAATAATAATAACAATAATAAAAATGTAGAAACGGATGCCAAGCATCTTTTATGTACAGTGACATTAGAAATATTAACTAAACACTGAATTCTCATAACAAATAGCTTAGCTACAAAACATGCTTTCACGTTCCGGTTCAGAATAAAATCTCGTAGCCAGACAAACCGGCCAATTACAAATTCCACGCTCTATTTTCCCACATTTCATAAATGATTTGTTCTCAAAATGAAAATTCAAAATCGAAATTGCGTGCACTGATTAAAAAAAATAAAATCAAATTCATCAACAGTAGAAAAAAGTCTTAATGTTGAAAACTCCGGGGGATACCGAGGGATCAGCAGAAAATCTGATAATATAGCAAATGCACCGTTGCAAGATAATAGAGGAACAAGGAGCAAATCATATCAAAAAATAACCATAAAAATTCAGAACAGAACAAAGGAAATCAGAAAGGAAAAGGAAGAGAGAGAGAGAGAGAGAGAGAGACGAACGGGATCGCTGGCAACGAGACGAGACATCCTGTCGGAGACCTCGAAGGCGTGGGGAGAGCCAGCCCAGACGATCTTCATCTCATCGACGTCGAACTGCGACTTGCTCCTCTCCGGTGCCAGGTGATCTATTCCTTCCATTTTTTCTTTATTGTCTCTCAACTGTTCAAAATGAAACTGAAGAAGAAGAGAGTTGTATTATGGAGAGAGAGAGAGACCTTCACGAACGACCTTCTGCTACGCTTTTAAGGTGATCCAACAACCAAACCAAGTGCAATGACGTCAAGGGTTAGTGGCTCCCTTCATTATTTTTGCTTTTAATTTGTTGAATTGAATTAATATTGCTTTTTAACTTTTTTTTTTACACGTGTCGCTGTCAACCCAAAAAATAATGGTTGACTTGTCATTTTGGAGTAATTGATAAAGCTGTGCTTTTAAAATTTTAAATTTGAGTATATATCCATTTTGATTCTAAAAAAATTTAAATTGGACAGTTTAATTTCTAACTAAAATTAATTATTCGATTGGTTTCTAACAATTAATTTTGTTAGTCATTTAAGTCCTTTACTCCGTTAATTCTAACGGAGGACAAAACAGTCTCTGACAACTCTAACAGGTGACAAAATGATCACTGATCTCTTCTGTTCAGAAATGATATTGTTCTCTCCCAATTTCCATCATATCTCGCGTAACACGAACAGTCTAACACTGTAACTTCAAACTACACAATGCACACTTTATAAATTTAACGTTCACAAGGAAAAAAATTATCAACTTGTTCTCAACCAATTCATACTCAGGAAACTAATGTCTATGTTTCTCAACTAATTGTCGTCTTCGATGGATCCCATGAATCTAGACAGCAAATCTGATTTGTTAAGACTCGTCGTCGTCGTTGTTATCTCCCTCCTTCTCTGCCCTAACATCTCCATGACCACATTGTCCACCACTCCGATCGCTTCCTTTAGCTTCTTCTCTGAACCAATGTTCAATAATTGCTTCAACTTTCATATGAGCGGCAACGACGACATTACTCGTTGTAATAGCTTGGATGCGAGGTCAAAGTTGTCTGTCAACTTGGACTCCGAGAAAGAAGGAATGAAGCACTCAGTGTCTATTTCAATTGGAAATTTGCATATGATATCGAAGGAGAATCTTTTCATGATGTCCTAATGTCCAAACAATCTATATTGTTTGCCGGAGAGTGGAGAAAGACGTGCCCTTGGAGTAGATGTGGAACTTGGTCTTGAGGATGTCGTGAACATTGTTGGGGTTGGAGGTGATGTTATCAGACTTGAAAGTGGATGCTTTTGGTGGGTGAAGTGCAAAGGAGGTGGATGTACCAGTCACAATGATTTAGGAAGTGTGTGGTCCATGACATGTTGAGGTAGGTGCGACACGTGTGACAATTACACCATGACTTAATCTTGGAGTTAAAGAGGAGGAAAGAAAAGATCGAAAAGAAGGCTGTGAAGGTGAAGGAGAGTATAAATGTTAGGGTTATGCAAGATATAATAAAAATTGGGGAAGAACAGCGTCGTTTTCGAATAAAGGGGTCACGGATCATTTTGTCCCTTGTTATAATTGTCATGGATCATTTTGTCCCATATTAGAGTTTTTAGGGACCTTTTTGTCTTTCGTTAGAGTTGACGGAGTTAAGAATCTAAGTGACTGACGGAATTAATTATTAAGGACCAATCGAATAATTAATTTTAGTTGGAGACTAAAATGTCTGATTTGAATTTCTTTGAGAACCAAAATGAGTATATACTCTTTAAATTTTCATTTATCTTAAATAAGTATTTTTTGTTCGTAACAAATATCTATGAGAATAAAAGATTAAAATACATACATTTTTCAATTAGGCAAAATATATTTTTATTTTTAAAATTTTTTAAAAAATGTAAAAACAGGGGATGAAGATCAGTACTCTCAAGACTTGTACAACTGTGGAAAGTTGCCCTAAATAGCATGCCAAGGGACCCATTGCAAAATTAGTTTACACACAACCTCTGCTCAACACTCAACTAAAAAACAAATATGAATGGAAAGTGACTTTTTTTTGTGCGTTTGTTTCCAAATATTGAGATAGAGATCGAGAGATTGAAACTTAATATTATATTTGTTAGTTCAAAAATTGATACTAAAATTTTTGTTTTTGTCTTTAAAATTTCAGTATTTCAATACTTCTAAAAATAAGGACACAAGAAATTGAATTTTTTAAAGATAGAAACTAAACTTTAATAACATTTTATACCTAAAATATTTTCATTTCAATTAATTAATTTCAATTTTATCCTTTGTGCAAATTAAATTAGAGTTTCATTCTTGTTTCAATTTCTGTCTCCCATTTTGCACTAAATAAAATAATGAGATTTATTTCAATCCCTGTCTCTTAGTCTCTATCTCTCAGTCTCAGTCTTTCTGTCTCTATCTCTCCACCAAACACTACCTAATAAAGATGAGCTTTTAAAGTTTTAAATTTTTTTTATCTTGAATAAGTTTTTTTTGGTTCGTATCAAATATCTATGAGAATTAAAAAATTAAAATATATAAATTTTTTTAATTAGGTAAAGTATATTTTTATTTTTAAAATTTTCAAAAAATTATAAAAATATTATTATTATTTAATTTTTTAATATTTCAACTAAATTATAATTTTATCAATCAATCTAAATTTAACATTTTTGGTTTTACCCTTTAAATTATAAAATTATTAATCAAAAATTAATTTTTAAATTAATAATTAGGACAAATGACAGTATTAAGCCGGTTTGCATGAGATATTACATGATTAACCCAAACAGAAAAAAGAGACATGGATCAACAAAGAGCATGTCTCTATGTAATTCGAATCAATCCTATTCGAACTAAAAAGCTTAGTAATTCGAATTAATGCTGTTCGAATTAGTGAGAGAGTTTGCATTCTTGATAGTTCGAATCGTACTGATTCGAATCATGCATGGGGTATAGATTTGGAGTCGTACTGGGTCGTTTTCTCTAGGATTTAATAGGGTATGGATTTGAAATAGTGATTTGAATGAGGTTACTTTGAACTCCTTAGGGTGTAATTCGAAACAGTCTGTTTACTATGGACACGACAAATTGACTAATTCGAATCAAAGTGATTCAAATTAGTGTGTGTTAGTGTGTGTAATTCGAATTAGGTTGATTCGAATTAGTATGTGAGAGTGTGTAATTTGAATCAGTATCATTCGAATTACTATGCATGTGTGATTCGAATTGCACCAATTTGAACTATATAAAAAACTACTGCTCTTGATAAAACCTTGTAATGTTTTTTACTTTGGTGGAATTGTGCAAACCCACCCTATACTTTTTATATGCGTCATTTACCCTAATAATTGTATATTTATATATAAAAATAAATATTGTAAATTTATTTTTACTATATATTTTATATTTTAACACATATTTTATATACACATAACATAGTTATATAAATTATTTACACACTATCATCATCACCACCAAAATTAAGTGTCATCACTATAACACCTTTCACCATTAACTGAATCAATAAGTGCATCATTAGCATGATTATTTTTGTTATTTCTCTCTCTCAACCATTACCGTTATTACCACCAAATACAATATCAAATTCAGAAGAAGATGTAATAACAATAACAATAATAAAAATAAAAATAATTCTATATTAAAATTTAAAAAAATGTAATAAAAAGAACAACAATAAAAACAAAAATAGTTTTAGATACAATAAAAAATTGAATGTAAAAAAAGACTAAAGTAGTGAGATAGCAGATTTGTTAGGACTTAAATTTAAAAAAGTGAAAGTAATACAGTGGTGGCACTAGGTTGAGGAATCGTTCCGAATATTGCAAGCTTCACTCTAACCTCAGCACTCTCACTTGCCATCCTCTTTATGGCGGAAGCAATGATAACTCACCTTACCAAATATATCGCTTGAAGTCGAAATTCTGACAATTTCTGTGTCTACATCTAAAACCATCATCCCAAGAGATTCACGAGCTTTAACCTAACATTGCGTTTCGAGTTTGTTAAGGTTGGGTCTTCAGCACCGTCCCTCTTCTCCCATGACTCAACACCAACGTCACCGACATCACCTTCATATGCCACAACCATCTCCTTCTTCCTTCTCCATATTAGATCTTTTCTCCAACTCCTTCCCCCACCATATTGCCATCTTCCTTATTCTCTTTTCTCTTCTTTCTTTGCTTGGTCTCTTTCTTTTTCTCAATATTTTCTCTTTAAAATAAATTAAAAATATAAAATTGAATGTTGTTGCAAGTTATTATTGAATAATAAGATGCTAGTGATGGTAGGACTGCGCGATTGTAGCTGGAGATAAAAAAAAGGTGTTAGTAAGAGTGAAAAGATAAAATTGTGGGACTAAAAAAATGGTGGTGATGAGAATATCGCAGTTAATGTTGAAGTGAGGTCGAGCTACAGTAGTACGGTTGAAATTGGGAAAGGTTGCGAGTGGGTGTCGGACTACAATAGTATGGTTGGAATTGGAAAAGGTTGCGATGTAGGTGGTTGAAATTCACAGTAGCGATAAAGATGAGGGTGATAGCTAGTGGTTGTTAAGAAAGGAGATAATAGATTGATGAGAGAGAGAGAGAGAGAGAGAGAGAGAGAGAGTAAATTTGTCAATATTTATAACTTTTTTGTGAGTACAAATAATATTTTGAAATTTTTGGATAGTTTATTAGAGTTTTGATAGTTATGTTGTACGGAATTGATATTTTATAAATACAACTTTGATTTTGTTATTTTATGAATAAATTTGTTAATGTGTATATTTTTTTATAAATACAAATAATAATTTATTTTTATTTTTGTAATTGATAGACAAACCTTGTGATTGGTGTTAAGTTAACTAAATTGACTAATTAAAAAAATAATAATAATGACAAATTGGGGCTATACAACAATTATGCATGATTATTTAGGTTTTATTTAGTAAAATTTTTAAGAGAAGTATTTGTACTTTTAAAAGTATAAATATTTGTATTTAAAGGTACTTTTAAAGTTAAGGATACTTTTAAAATTATTTAAAAAATATTTTTTAAAATTAATTTGTATTTATCAAAATGCAAAAGTTTAATATAATTTTTTCCTATATATATTCAGCAAAAATACTAAAGATAAAAAGTTTAGTGCACAAAACAAATTTTTTTTTAAGGATCATACATTTAGAATATTAACTCATTTACTCAACAAAACAAAAAATAAGACATCAAATATCATCAAAACTCAACACAAAATTATTAGATACAAATAAAAAAATTAATATAAAAAGGGCCAAAAAAATAATAGTAATAAAAGTAATTGTTAAGCCGTATAGGGTCAAAGAAACTCAAAAGAAAAGAACCGTGTGATACATATTTGTAAGTGTAGCACATTATATGTTTATTATGGTCTATTAAAATTTTAATTGTATTATCTTTTTATTAATAAACTAATTATAAATTTTTACTTTGCAGGATTATATTAAATTAATGTGTTATATTTATTATATTGTTTTTTTTCTTGAAATATTTTTTCAAATTTTTTTTATTTAAATTAGTACAAAAATCTTCTATTTCTGGATGGACAAAGCAATTCACCATAAAAATCATAAGAAAATAAAATATATTATTTTAATAAAATTAGGAGACTCGAAAATATTTGTTCTACAAAAGGGTGCGTGTGTGATAAATTATTTTATATCTGAAATTTCTTTTTGTGAAATTAAAAAACATAGAAGTTTTTTAGGGTTTTACTAAATATGGAGGCAAATTATAAAATTAGAAATTATTTGGTGAGATTTTTATTTTTTAAAATTAAAGTTAGAAATTTTTGGATGAGATTTTTTTTTAGAAAAGAATTTAAATCAGAAATTATTAAGTGATTTTTTTAAAATTAAATAAAAATTATTGGATGAGACAACAACAACAACAAAGTCTTGTCTCACTAGGTGAAGTCGGCTACATGAATCAAACGATGCTATTGTGCTCTGTCATGTATCATGTTTATAGATAGACCGTTTATATGTAGATCTCGTTTGACCACCTCATGGATGGTCTTTTTAGGTCTTCCTCTGCCTTTCGCCCCTTATCCATCTTCCATCTCATCCACCCTCCAGACTAGGTGTTCTATCGGTCTTCTTCTCACATGTCCAAACCACCTGAGACGCGATTCAACCATCTTTTTCATAATGGGTGCTATTCCAACTCTCTCCCTTATATATTCGTTCCTTATTTTATCCAATCGTGTATGACTACTCTTCCATCTCTGCCACACTCAACTTATGTTCGTGCTCCCCTTTGGCCGCCCAGCACTCCATACCATAAAGCATAGCTGGTCTTATAGCGGTGTGATAGAATTTACTTTAAGTTTTAAAGGCACTTTTTTGTTGCATATAAAACCAGATGCACTCCGTCATTTGGACCAACGTGCTTGGATCCTATGACATCATGTTCAATCTCTCCATTATCCTGTATGATGCACCCATGATACTTAAAACTTTTAACTTTTCGTAGGATATTTTTTCTAATCTTCACCTCTATATTAGAGTTTTCCCTTCTTAGACTGAATTTACATTCCATATATTTCGTCTTACTACGGCTTATACGCAGACAATACACTTTTAGAGCTTCACTCTATAAGTCCAACTTCTTATTTAGGTCTTCCCTTGACTCTCCTATAAGGACGATATCATCGGCAAAAAGCATGCACCATGGCACAGGCTTTTGGATGTGCTCTGTGAGTACTTCCAAGACTAATGTGAAAAGGTATGGACTTAAGGATGGTCCCTGGTGTAATCATATACCAATAGGAAATTCCTCTATCACACCACCTTGAGTCTTCACACTAGTTGTGGCCCCATCATATATGTCTTTAATTGCACGAATATATGCAATCATTACTCTCCTCTTTTCTAAAATCTTCTATAAGACCTCCCTTGGTACCCTATCATACGCTTTTTCCAAATCGATAAACACGATATGTAGATCCCTTTTATTACTACGATATCTCTCGATCATCCTTCTTAATAGGTATATCGCTTCAGTGGTAGATCTGCCTGGCATAAATTCAAATTGGTTCTCTGTTACTTGTGTCTCTTTTCTCAACTTCCGTTCTATCACCCTTTCTCATAAATTCATGGTATGACTCATGAGCTTGATCCCTCTATAGTTTTCACAACTTTATATATCCCCCTTATTCTTGTAGATAGGTACCAAGGTGCTCTTTCTCCACTCATCAGCCATCTTCTTTGACTTTAAAATCTCATTAAAAAGCTTGGTTAACCAGTTGATGTCTTTTTCTCCAAGGCCCTTCCAAACCTCAATCAGGATATTATCAGGTCCTACTGCCCTGCTATTTTTCATCTGCTTTAGAGCCTCTTTTACCTCGAAGTCTCGAAACCTTCGATAGTAGTCAAAGTTTTGATCTTCCTCCCTTGTGCATAACCGACCAAGGCTCGGAAGAGTCTTCTGTCCCTCATTAAATAACTCGTAGAAGTAGCTCTTCCACCTTTCATTAATCTTCTCCTTTTGAGCCAACCCCTCTCCATCCTTATCCTTTATGCACTTAACCTAGTTCAAATCTCTCGTTCTTCTTTCACGGCTCTTTGCGATTCTATATATACCTTTTTCTCCTTCTTTCGTACCCAAAGACTGGTAGAGACCCTCATATGCTCTTGTTCTTGCTTCAATTACAGTCGCTTTTGTCTCTTTCTTAGCCGCCTTATATTTTTTCCAATTATCTGCATTGCGGCATAAAGACCACTCTTTAAAGCACTCCCTTTTTATCTTTATCTTTTCTTATACACTCACATTCAACCACCAGGACTCCTTATCTCTTGGTACTATTCCTTTAGATTCACCAAAACTTTGTTTTGCTGTTTTTCTAATAACTTCTGCCATCTCCCTCCACATCTCTTCCGCGCTTCCATTCCCATCCCACTTTGCCTCTTCTCCTACCCGTCTTAGGAAGTTTCTTTGTTCATCACCTTTCATCCGCCACCACCTCGTCCTTGGGTTCTTCGTATGATGTCTTTTCCTCAACTTTTGCTCAACACAAAAATCCATGACGAGCACCCTATGTTATGTTGTCAAACTCTCTCTCGGAATAAATTTACAATTAATGCAAAATTTTCGATCGACTCTCCTCAAGAAGAAGAAGTCGATTTGAGAGCTTGTCATGCCACTCTTATAGCTTATAAGATGTTCGTCTCTCTTTTAAAAACATGTATTTACGATGAGAAGATCAAAGGTTGAGGAAAAGTCCAAAATAGTTTTACCCTCGTCATTGATCACCCTGAAACCATGGCCTCCGTGAATACTCCCATACCCAGTCACTTCTCACCCAACATGACTATTTAAATCTTCTCATAAGAAAATCTTATCTCCTGAAGGTATGTCTTGAACCAAACTCTCTAGATCCTCCCAAAACCTTATCTTGTATTGTTCGTTCGAACCCACTTGCGGTGCATAAGCGCTAATCACATGGAAAGCACCCCCTCCATCACAAGTTTGATAGAGATGATCCGATCTCCCACCCTCTTGACATCCACTACGTCCTTCTTCCACTGCTTATACACAATAATTCCAACCCCATTCCTATTTTTCACCTTTCCTGTATACCAAAGTTTGAAACTAGAAGTATCTAACTCCCTAACTTTTGCACCAACCCATTTTGTTTCTTGTAGGCATATAATGTTAATCTTCTTCCTTGTCATAGTATCCACCACCTCCATGGACTTTTCTGTTAGAATGCCTATGTTCCATGTCCCAAATTTCAACCTTCGATCGCTCTGACTTTTACCTTTTATTTTGTGAACTAGTTTATTTACCCTTATTCATTCACGAAAACGAGAGAACTCTTTCTCATTTAACACTACATCCGGGCACCGATGCAGCGGCTCTTACTCATTTGACACTGTACTCGAACCATACAGCACGTTGCTCCCGGATAACGACCTAGCTTTTGTGCAATAATGTATTTGATTCATGTCATGGGGATTCGACTATATTTTTATATTAGTTGTCGAAAATCTAACACAACCCTCCTCCTTTATCCAGACTTAGAATCGGCTATATAACGCAAGTGTAACATAAGCAGAGTTGGATGAGAATTTTATTTTATTTTTAATTTAAATAAAAAATTATTGAATACAATTTCTATATTGCATCACATACTTATAAAACATCAAAATGCATCGTTTTCTCGTAAAACATCAGATTTGCTATCATAAAAATAGTTCTGCGAGTGGGTCATAGAAAGGATGAAAAAAAAAAAACTTATTTAATAATAACTGCTTTTGGCTAAATTCAATATTTATTTAGTGTTTTAGTATACGTGTGTGATTCTCTCAAATTTCAACTACTTTTTTTTTTAAAAAAAAAGATATTTGTAAAATTAACAAATATATGCTCTTAAACTACAAAATAAAATTAAAAAAGTTTTTATAAAAAAAATACAAACCAACTTATAACGGTGGTTGAAATAATTTAAATTATATATATTTTTATAATTTAAATTAACGGTTAAAATAATTGAAACACTAATATTACAACTGAAACACCAGTATTTTCGATATACTTAAAACTCTTTAAATAAGATATTTTTACATCTTTACATATAAAATAAAATTTTCATTGGGAAGAGCAGAAAGGATATAGAAAGAGCAAATACCGTACACATCAAAAGATAAGATCAACAACACAAACGGGATAAAATAAATAAATAAAAGATGTTTTATTTTTTGGGCTAGCAGTACTATAGACGGGGATAAGATAAGGCAGAAAATAGTAGAAAATAGTATAGTGGACACTGGATGATATCTCCAGCCCAAAGTCGCTTCGTACTTTGCTTTCTTTTCTTCTATTTTATTTTATTTTATTTTTTTAATTCGAAGGTAGATTTGTCTGTTTTTTATCGGAAAAAGACTGATTTTTCATTCTAAATAAAGTATTACAAATTTGTCCTTGAGAGTAGCTTTACAAGTACGTGAGTTAGTAAAAGAAAAACTCAAAAAGTCCTATTCCTATTACCACCAACTTTGAACTCCATTTCAACACTTTGTTCCTTTCAACACTTGCTTGTTCCTTAGATAACATGAAACATTGGTTCAAAATTACATAAAATAATCGTGTAGGTATTAAAATTCTTAAATTCATGTGGCGTTGAAACACCTTATGTGCTCACTATATAATATCTAATAATAAAAGAGAATCTATTGGTGGTAGTTTACATCTTGTATTTATCAAAACAGTAAGATGGCATGACTTAACAAGAGACACGCTATTACTACCGTACACTTCTACTGATTAATATCCATAAAGCTTTCATATGCATTAAATAGCCCATTAAACTCGTAGGTTCGTTGGTATCTGCCTTATTCATATATCTACTTACCCTCAACTGCATTTAAGACAATGTGTACTCGTGTTAGTGTATTATTCATCCAACAAAATCCGGAAAACAAAAACTACTTCAGGGTAGAGAAATAGATTGTCACACTGCATAATCAACTTTACATAATAACATTGAGAATACAAATAACTGGACATATTTTAAAGAGTTTTGATTTAGACCTAAGTAATTTCCTAGACACTATTCCCTACCAGCAAAGGAAATAAACTAGGTTAATTCCCATCATGGGGGCAAAGAAACAATTATTAAGGTTATACATATCCCAACAACCACATACATGAGAAGACAAGAACCACATTTCATGAGCCATGAATACAATGCCCTCCTTGCAACACAAACAAACATCTCAAACTGCATGGATGGCACTCTCATTCATATTCGAACTGCCACATGTTGGGGTTGCATGAAACGCTGACTGCCGAGATGGCCCTTCTTCTTGAAGCTTCAGGGACAGAGAGGACGGGCCTGAGTCTGCAATAGTCTCTCCCAAGCTCAGTTTTGACATGCCAACGAGTTCGTCAACGTTGATTGGTGCTTTGGAATGCACTGCAGTTGGCTTCAGTACCTCGTGTGTCTCCTCCTTCACAGTATTAGGCTCTGGACTGTACCCTGACCAATAGGGCAGAGGAAATGGGAAGAAAGGAGAATAGTATGCAGGATATAGCACCGGATAAGATGACTGCTGTTGTGGTGGTTGAGAGTTTTCAGGCTTTAATGGCACAGAATCTCCATCATTGGAGTTGGTGGAATCCATGGATTCACACTCTTCGTCGAGGGTGGGAACCGCAGGCAAGGGGTTACTGCCTTCTGTTTCAGCCTGTAACTGGTTAGCTGACAAGAAGTCTTGCTGTACCATTGGAGTATCATCAGCTGCCTGCAAAATCAAGATTAAAATATATAAATAAATATAAGAAATAAAGAAAATCTTAAAAGTTTAAGAGAAAAGAGCAAATTGAATCTGAGATATTAGAGTAGTCTTAACAAGATTATTTTAATGCACATTGAATCGGCCAAGATTCGTAATTGTCAAACCAGAAGCAGAAGAACAACGGAAATGGATAATTTTCACAAATCACAAATGACTACCAAGTCATGATAGAAGCAAGAACAGAAAACACTATATCTTTAAAGAAATAAAAACAATTGGGTAATTTTATCAATGAACATGAGTAGATTATGTGGCATAAATGTTCATCTGATGCAAAATAAAATAAAAAAAAAGAATTATTTCATGGATAGTAATTGCAGACAAGAGTACAAACTTCATCTGCAACAATGTCAAACAAGCTGGAGCGTCTTTTCCGTCTAGACACATTGCTTTGCCTGATGAAATACTTTTGAGCGTGACTGGCCACTTGAGTAGGGGTCCTTGATATAACATAGTTCCTTGCAATTCCACGCCAATCACCTTTGCCCAACTTTTGTAATCCAAGTAAAAACATTCTATGTTCCTCCTCAGTCCATGGAACCCCTACATATTAAAAATTATAATTAAACTATGAGAAAATGCTGCATGAATGTGTTTGCTTGTCTTCATTTAGGATATGGTAGCATTGTTGGAGTTATGTGCAATGTAAAAATGAAATTAATTTAGAACAAATCAAAACAAAACACCCATTAAATCATAGCTAAAACAGGCATCTCAGCTAATGCTTGAACACCATTGTGAGTATGAAATAAACGAGAGATATTATCATTTTTGTGTAGTATGACAAACATTCTAACATTTCACCATAGAAATTAACCAAGACCCAAGGGTACACTAATTTTACTCATCTACAATAGGTCTATTGGGGACCAGCCTGGCCATTTTTGGTAAAACATAATACCAGCCTGGCTTAAAGCAAAGCCTGATAAATGTTTACATCACATTGAGGCATTTGAATCACAGTTGTTAATAATGGCACTACAGCAACCTCAGCGCATAGCAGCTGAAATATGCATTTCAGCATGGCAAGTATGGCAACTACTACTTCATCCAGATTGGAAAAAAAAAAAAAAAGAAGAAGAAAACTCATGTTTCCCATCCCCCTGGTGTTATTCCTCTCATTTTTTTTTTGCCACGTGACTATGGCATTGTTTACTAGAATGATAAGAAAACCACCTATGTATTGTTCTTGAAAATATGCCATGAATTGATTGCTTGGTATCTATACCAAACAAGCAAGGACGGAGATAATACATCCACATAGAGGTTTTCCACTTCTCTTTCTCTTATTCTATCCAAGATATACATGTTTAACCAGAAGCCTTCCAGGGTTAGAATGACCCACCTCTAACAGTCATTCAGCCCCTCTTCTCATTTCTCCTTTGATCTCCTGTTCAAGGTTGTCAAACTGTTAGGAACCCACATTATTAGAGTGCATCAAGAAAGGGAAAATGGGGAAATATATTGATAGTTCGGGAGAAATGCATGTAACCAACTTCGCTGAGTTGGCACTGGAAGTGAGGAGGTTAGAATTGTATAGGGTGAGGGATGGATGTTGTCTGGAGTAGCATCTCAGGAAGTTGGAAAATAGACCCAGACTAAAAGAGGGCCAGGTCTTTCAAGAACTTGGCATTGCCAATAAAACACTTGGGGGAGAGTGAAAACCACACTGATTTGTTGCAATCCAGGTTCATCACGGTTTCGTTTCCATTAATTGCATATTACACAAACTAAAAGAGTTTGAGCAAATTTTTTAAGAACTTAAGATTGATCAATCTTAAACAATAAACTCAACTTTTAGACCCATAAAAGATTTAACATTTCAAAAATATTTTATAGTTTGAGAAAATATATACAACATTAGCTTGACTCATTAAATATTGTATAACATCAACACAAATCCACATATCCAAATAGCACATTTTGAGGGTCAAAACAATTGCAGATTTAGGCTCTAACCTCAGAAGTCACTAGACAAATTGAATCTATCGATTTTGAGACAATTTACTTTAAGTTGTAGGAGCTTGACAAAATAGAGTATGTAAACAAGTTAAGTCATTTTTGTTTTCCTGTAAGAAGATCATAAATTCATTAAAAATTAAGAGTTGACTCAAAAATAACAACAATGCTCCTATCTTTCATCAAAAGCACTTGTCTTTGGAAACCCACCATAGAGATTCTAGCTACACCTTCATCTTCTCTTTTCCACCCGTTGCTGTTGCAGGGTTTGGGTCAAGCT
>NC_029772.3:35939467-35940095 GCF_000817695.3 Arachis duranensis | reverse complement strand
GAACCTAAATACGTAAAAGCTAACAACTCCATATTCAAGGATAGGTTCAGAAAATGGAACTGAAAAACAAAAACCTCACCAAGTGTAGCCTTGATCTAACAAGGTGTCAGTGTAAAACGAATGAATGGACTAACAAATTGGATGCAACCCACAGACCTTCCATTATTAAAGCCAGACCCGAAACCCAGACATCTGCTGCTAGATTTTATACGGAGCCAATAATCACAAGATCCTATTTGAAATAGGTAGTGAAATGTTAATAATGACTTGTAACTTGCAAGTGCGCTTAGAACACTCTCTTCTTGATATATAGAAGTGTGTGCCAAATCCACAGAGTTGGCATTAAACCCTTGTTAAAGTCACATAATAATCTCTCTACTAGATGGCGTCCGTAGACTGTAGTTTTGTCATAAACAACAAACTGCTCAAAAACTACAGCAGAAGTTTCTGTATAACTGAAATACATGCATTCCACTTACAAAGAAATAAAAAGAAATCCACTAGATAAGTAACTCAACTTGTGTCACCCAAAAGATGAGCTAAACATCGGACGAACTATCACAAACTTGCAATTAGATTCCTAATCGATTATAACCCTCTGTCAGCTAGATCAGCTCTTAATGTTTTA
>NC_029772.3:35938641-35939390 GCF_000817695.3 Arachis duranensis | reverse complement strand
ACCTACCATATTCATTGGCCAACATTCAATACGGTTGGGATTCCAGAACTATGCAGCACAAGCATTCCAATAATTCATTCATAAAAAGTACAGTCTCCAACAAACTCAGCCTCCAGATTTTTTATTTATTGAATCTTGCTAAGACACTTATAAAGTGCTTAATGGAGAATGTTTTCAATAGAAAGATAAATAGTTGAAATTTTCAACGCATTTATGACAGTACATTTATACATTTATTAACGGAAAAAAAATTAAAAATTTCTAATAGTGGTAACATTAGCAAGTGTTAGCAAAACCCTTACTTGCTATTGACGTGATCTTTCTTATCTAGTTGATCCTACAGTAACACAATCAAACAAATAAATAAAAAAGAACAATTGTACCCTAATTGTAAATTGTAAATACAGAGTAATAATCATGCGAACAAAGATCACATAATTAATCCAAGCTACTTAGTTTATAATCTTATCTAACATAATCAACACCAAAATCACTCTTCAATCGAAGTCCAAAAATTTCGCATGCAATTAACTTAAGTATACACAAAATAAAAAAAAAAGAATTTTTTAACAAGGTGAAGAATTCAAACCCTTCTTTCTTTCACGGGAGCTAGAAGAGGAGCCAGGAACGAAGTCCTCGGAAGCATAACCGTCAGCGGTAGCCGCGTTATCGTGGTTATCCCCGGGCGAACCGGGGTTATTGGACCCAGAAGCGTGGATAGGTCCTGAACCGGACCCGGAACCGGCGTA
>NC_029772.3:35918069-35938555 GCF_000817695.3 Arachis duranensis | reverse complement strand
CAAAAAGCTTGACGCCGCGGTTCGGGCAGGTCCTCGAGTTATGCCCATTGTGGCTGCAATGGGAGCATCGTCGCGTCATGGCGGAAAACCGGGAACCGGATCAAACGGTGGATAACGGAGACCCAAGAAAATGAAGGAACGATAGAAAGAAGCCGAAGGGGGAGCTGGTTGGTCCTACCTAGGGATCCGAATCACAGGATCCGAGACATGAAACGGTTATTTTGGAGAGTTTGATGTTAGTGATGAGTGAATAGATAGAGAAATGGATAGACACATAGGTGTGTGTGTGTTTTTTGTTTTTTGGGTTTTTTAAGGTTTTTGAGTTGTGTGTTGTGTGCGGCGTCTTCTTCTTTCTTCTCCCTTGGCTTTGGCAGATGGCCAGATGGGAGAGAGAGAAAAAGAGAGATGGCTATCTACGGAACACTATCCATATATCTTGTCGCGGATAAAAAAATGAGGGATGATACTGTGCTTCGCGATTGTTTTGGAGAGTGGTGTGCACGATGACGAGGACTGTTGATTTGGTTGGTGGTAGTCCCTTATCCTCTCGCAAAAAGTTTTAGAAAGAAAATATTTAATTTTGATATACTTAGTTACTTACAATTTTATTATGATGTTATATTATATAATTAGATGTATATATAAAATTATTTTATATTATATCAAAACCAAGTTAAGAAAATTAATAAAATAAAGAGAAATGAGAATTTAATTATTTTTAGAAATTTATTTTTTATTTTATCAAAATATATCAATAGATATATTAGTAATTTATATGTATAAAAATAATAAAAATTAAATTTGTTGAGGTGAGAAATGATTTATTTTTTAATAAAAAGTTTTAGAATTAAATTTTGAAAATAATATTTTTTTATAAATTGTATACAACAAAGGACATTTTAGAAAAAAAATTAGGAAGTAATCGTTCTTGTATTCTCCTTATGTATAAAATAAAAAATGAGTTAGTTGAGATGATAAATAATTTATAATTTAATAAAACATCTTGGATTTAAATCTTAAAAATAATATGTTTTTTATAAATTGTATAAAACAAAAAAAATAGTTAAAGAAAATTAGACACTAATATTTTTATATTTCTATTATATACCTAGTATAAATGAGCCTAAACTAGTATGTCATTAACATTAAGATAAACTTCTATATTATGCAAACTAAAAAGTATAAAGATTAAGAGTAATTTTTCGCATACAAGTGATTAAGGCTTGTAAGCCTTACAAGTTCAATTAAAACTAACGCTCAAAACACGCTTCCAACCATTCTTCTTCCTCTTCGTCTTCTCCTTCTTTTTTTCTTTCGTTTCTTGCCTTCTCTTTCTGCTTCTTCTTCTTCTTCTTCTTGCTGCACGTTCTTCTTCCTCTTACTCTTTTTCTTCTCCTTTTCTTTCGTTTCTGCACGTTCTTCTTCATCGTCTTCCTCTTCTTCTTCATTTACGTTCTTTTCTCTCTGTTTTATCTTTTTTTTTTTCGATTTTTCATGGTGAAATCATTTTTGAAGAAGAAGAAGAAGAAGCCGTAGAAGATGAGGAGGAGAAAGAGAAAGAGTTCTGAATTATGCATAAGATGTATTTTAACGAATTTTGGGTGTATTTCTTTAAATCCTTTGGGTGTATTTTCTGTAATCCTTTGGGTGTATTTTCTATAATCGTTTGGGTGAATTCCTGTAACTATTTGGGTGTATTTCTGTAATCATTTTGGGTGTACTTCTGTAATCGTTTGGGCGTATTTCTGAAATTCCATTATCTTCAAAAGGATTACAGAAATACACCCAAAGGATTACGAAAAATACACCCAAAGTATTTAAGAAATACACCCAAAATTCGTTGCATAATTCAAAACTCTTTCTCTTTCTCCTCATCTTCTGCTGCTTCTTCTTCTTCAAAACGATTTCAAAACTTGATTTCAGAAACCATGAAAATAAGAAAAAAAAATGAAGAAGAAGAAGAAGAAGAGGAAGAGGAAGAGGAAGAGGAAGAGGAAGAAGAAGAACCGTTCTGAGTGTAGCGCTTTGAAAACAGGAAACGTTGAATAACGCATTAAAAGGCCTAGTAACTTATAAGACTTGTAAGTCAAAAAGACTTGTATGTGTAGGATCCTCAAAGATTAATATATCAATTTTTTTATTGATCAATGATCAATTTTATTTTTAGTCAAATCTAATTAAATTAGTGTAATAATTAGTTGGTCTAAATAAAAATCACTTACACAAATATAGAAATTATAAACTTCAATTTCATATTTTCTCTCTTCGATTGTTGTTGTAGTAAATTTTTCCTTCTTTATTGTTATGGCTTCTTTTTTTTTTCTCTATTTCATATTTTAAAAGAAAAAAATAGGAAAGGAAAGACAAAGAGGACAAAAAATTTGACAGAAAATAAAACACTTTCAAAGAGTAAAAAGAAAAGAAAATTATTATAGTAGCATAGCCTATACTTTTTTCTAAACTTAAAATTTTTTATATTTTCCTTCTAAAATTTACATAATTTTTGTCTACATGTATTGTTTTTTTTTTCTAAATTTTTTTCTCAGTGTCTCTTCCAAAATTCTTGTGTTTGTTAATAAAAATTTATGTGTTTTCTTCTTTTGTTTATTTTAAAAAATTTATGCTTATGATAAAAATATTTATATTTAGATAAATAAGTTTTTTTATATGGATAAAAATTTTATGTTGTGTTTTTTCTATTTATTTTTTAAAAAAATTATGTGATTATTAATGAAAATTTTATGTGTTTATAAACAAAAAATTGTATTTAAGTATTTGATGAGTTTCGCTTTCCGCGAGTTGAAAAGTTGGTGCACGAAATTGTGATCATACTTTTCACAACTCCGCACAACTAACCAGCAAGTGCACTGGGTCGTCCACGTAATAAACCTTACGCAAGTGAAGGTCGATCCCACGGAGATTGTTGGCTTGAAGCAAGTTATGGTCATCTTGTAAATCTCAGTCAGGCGGATTCAAATGGTTATGAGGTTTTGATAAATAAAAAGTAAATAAAACGGAAAATAACATAGAGATACTTATGCAATTCATTGTTGGGAATTTTAGATAAGCGTTTGGAGATGCTTCGTTGCCTCTGAATCTCTGCTTTCCTATTGTCTTCATCTAATCATGCATCCTCCCTTCCATGGCAAGCTGTATGATCCTCTCAGTGAAAATGGTCTGGCTACGGTCTCTGTACGGCTAATCAACTGTCGGATTTCTCGTCTCGGATGAAAAATACCAGGCACAGCTACCGCAGGGCTAATCATCTGTTGGTTCTCACTTGTGTCGGAATAAGATCTATTGATCCTTTTGCATACTGTCACTGTGCCCAACATTCGCGAGTTTGAAGCTCCTTACAGTCATCCCTTCCCAGATCCTACTCGGAATACCACAGACAAGGTTTAGACTTTCCGGATCTCAGGAATGCTGTCTATTGTTCTAGCCTATACCACGAAGATCCTAATCTCAGATTCAGATGCTCTGTTGTCAGGAGAGACGATGTGAATCGTTGATTAGAGACCCAAGAGAATATACTTCGGCTGTCGTTTAATGACTACGTTGAACATCATGTAGACCGCTTTGTGGTTGTCAAGTACGTGGATCTTGGCTAAGCGAGTACTGAAGATAGAGGGTGATTGTCATGGGTCACCCCTACAGTATAACTTAACTGAATTAAGTACAAGAGTATATCTTGGAGAAGAAGTATGTGTGAATTGAATGAAAAATCATAGTACTTGCATTACTTCATGAGGAACAGCAGAGCTCCTCACCTTAATCTGTGAGGTGTAGAAACTCTACCGTTGAAAATACATAAGAACAAAATGGTCCAGGCATGGCCGAATGGCCAGCCTCCAAAAAGGGTTCAAAGAACTCCCAAAAGGTCAAAGACTCCGAGTACAATAGTAAAAAGTGCTATTTATACTAAACTAGTAAACTAAGTTTACAGAAAATGAGTAGATATTGCAGAAATCTACTTTCGGGGCCCACTTGGTGTGTGTTTGGGCTGAGCCTCGAAGCTTTCACGTACATAGGCCATCCTTGGAGTTAAACACCAGCTTTGGTACCAGTTTGGGCGTTTAACTCCAGCTTTGGTGCCAGTTCTGGCATTTTACGCCAGAAAAGGGTCTCTGGTGGGTGTTTGGACACCAGTTTGGGCCATCAAATCTCGGGCAAAGTATGGACTATTATATATTGCTGGAAACCAACTTGAGTTGGTTGAGTGGTCAGCTCACTCGTCTGCTTAAGCAAGTGTCGGGAGTTCGAACCCCGCCTTGTACATGCAGCAACTCATTGGCTAACGGCAGACCCTTAAATGGAGCTCAGATCCGCGACGGATTAGTCCTTAACTTATCGGGTTGGGGGATACCGTTTGGGTAAAACAAAAAAAAATATATTTCTGGAAAGCCTATGATGTCTACTTTCCAACTCAATTGATAGCATGCCAATTAGGCTTCTGTAGCTCCAGAAAACCCACTTCCTCGAGTGCAGGGAGGTCAGAATCTAACAGCATCTGCAGTCCTTTCTTAGCATCTGAATCAGATTTTTGCTCAGGTCCCTCAATTTCAGCCAGAAAATACCTGAAATCACAGAAAAATACACAAACTCATAGTAAAGTCCAGAAATATGATTTTTGCATAAAAACTAACAAAAATATCTAAAAAGTAACTAAAACATACTAGAAACTACCTAAAAACAATGCCAAAAAGCGTATAAATTATCCACTCATCAAAAGTCATTAGCTTAGACCTTATTGCCATTTTTGTTGGTGAGTTTGGCTTTCCATGAATTGAAAGACTATTAGCTCATGTTTGTTTTGTGTGGTCTTTTTGGCCATTATTGTGAACTTATTTTAGGCCTTTTGGTGGGCCAATTTTAATAGTTGCCTTATTTCGCTTATTTGGATATCCGTTTTATTAGCCTTGGAGGTGATCAGTTTTTGGAGGTAGCCATTTAATTTATTTGGATATTCGCTTTGTTGGCTTCGCGGGTGATCGATCTCTGAGTCATCGTTTTTTGTTATTTGAATATCCATTTTGTTATTTGGATATCCGTTCTGTTGGCCTCGGGTGATCAATCCCTGGACTGCCATTTTTTGTTATTTGAATATCCGTTTTGATAGCCTCGGGGTGATCGATTCCTGGGTAGTCGTTTACTTATTTGGATATTGATGATTGGATTTTTGACGGTTTAGAATTTCACTATTGAAATCTCGTTGTAAAGTATAGTTTCTAAACCAACAATAATCCTTTCATGTAAAAGATTATTTGTCACAAGTAACAAACATCTAAAATTAATAACCGAAGTATTCAAACCTCAGGTCGTTCTCCCTAGGAATTATTATAATAAAGTGTCTTGTTATTGGTTATGAGTTATTTTTGGGGTTTTGATAAGAGACATGAAAGATAAATGGCAAAAAGTAAACTAATGGCTAAAAAGATCTTGGCAAGGGTTGGTGGTCAAGGATTTCTATCCTAATCACTAACCATAATATGAGAATTGGCAAGGATTAATCTCACTAAATCATCCTCTAACTAATAGTAAAGGAAAGTCAAATGAGCTATATCAATCCAAGTCCATAAGTCTTAATTCTCTACTAATCCAATTAGTGATAACTAAAGTCAATGGCTCCTAATCATCAATCACTTGGACATTAGTAACTCAAGAGTTCCTAAGTTACCTCTCCAACCCAAGAGCATAACATTCTATTCCAAAATCCAACCAAACATTTCATCAAACACTTGGAAGGCATAAAAGGAAAGCGTATTAAAATTGCAAGGAAAGTAAATGTACACTACTCAATTGCAAGGAATTAAACAACAACAAATCAAATGAACAATAAAGAAACATAAATCATGAATTGCATTAAAGAAAAATAGAAGAACAAAAGTGCATCAACATAAAAGTAAAGAATAAAACTAATCTAAACTAAACTAATGGTAACTAACTTGTTCATTTCTCTTCAATCCTTGGCTTAAATAGCATCAGAAATGAGTTGGATTGGGCCCACAAGGCTTTAGAATTTGCTGGCCACGAGTTGAATTTTAAAAAGTCACATGCGGCATCAGCATGTACATGTACAGTGCATGTACGCGCCCCTATACGCCATGAAACTATAGCAAATCTTATATCATTTCGAAGCCCTGGATGTTAGCTTTCCAACGCAACTAGAACCGCCTCATTTGGATCTCTGTAGCTCAAGTTATGATCAATTAAGTACGAAGAGGTCGGGTTGGACAACTTTTGCGATTCCTTCATTTCTTCATGAGTTCTCCATTTCTACATGCTTTTTCTTCATTTCCTTGATCCAATCTTTGCCTCCTAAATCTGAAACCACTTAACAAACATATCAAGGCATCTAATGGAATCAAGGTGAATTAAATTTAGCTATTTTAAGACCTAAAAAAGCATATTTTCACATTCAAGCACAATTAAAGGAGAATAACTAAAACCATGCTATTTCATTGAATAAATGGGAGAAAAGTTGACAAAACCCTCTAAATTCAACACAAGATAAACCCTAAAAATGGGGTTTATCAGATATCCATTTTGTTGACTCGCAGATGATCAATCTCGGGTCACCATTTTTTGTTATGTGGATATCCGTTTTGTTATTTGGATATTCGTTCTGTTTGCCTAGGGGTAATCGATCCCCGAGCCGCCATTTTTTGTTATTTGGATATCCTTTCTGTTGACCTCGAGGTGATCGATCCCCCGGGCCACCATTTTTTGTTATTTGGATATCTGTTTTGTTATCTGGATATCTGTTTTGTTAGTCTTGGGATGATCGATTTTTGGGTAGCCGTTTACTTATTTGGATATCCATTTTGTTATTTGGATATCCGTTTTGTTATTTAAATATCTGTTCTTTTAGCCTCGGGATGATCGATCCCCAGGTTGCCATCTTTTCTTATTTGGATATCCGTTTTGTTGGCCTCTGATGACGGAGCATCTTATACCCTTTTTCATAGCATTTTTCTAGTGTTTTTAGTTATATTTTATTAAGTTTTAGTATGTTTTAGTATAAAATTAATCTTGTGGATGCTACTTTGAGTTTTTGTGTTTCTCCTATGATTTTAGGTGAATTTTGGGTAAGTTTGGCAGAATCTTGAGCAGGGACAAAAAAAGGATAGTAGATGTTGTCAATCCTGACCTCTGTGCATTTCAAAGAGCATATCTTGAGCTACCGAGGTCCAATTGGTCCGATCTCAACAGAGTTGGAAAGATAACTTTCAGAGCTTTCCAGTAATATATAATAGTTTATACATCTTTTCCAGAATCATGCCTAAAACTAGCTTTCAGCGTCCACATCTGGAGTTCAATGCCCAAGAAGGACAAGCCTCTAGCGTTGAACGCCCAAAACTGGCATTCAACGCCAGCTAGAGAGCAGAGAGCAGTGAGTTCACTCCCTAATGGGCGTTCAACAGCCATTCTCTAACTTGAACGCCAAGCCTTGACCGAAGCAGACAACCAAAGTGGGCCCAAAGTGGATTTTAGCACTTTTTAGCTTATCCAGTCTTATCTTTGTACATTTTAAATTTAAAATTAACATCTTTTAGGGTTAGTATTTACTATTTAAAAAGGAGATTACTTAGGTTATGGACATCGACCATCAGACAGATCTTCTTTGTTTTCCGTAAAGTTATGAGCAACTAAATATCCTAGGTTAAGGTTAAGAGCTCTGCTTATTCCCATGGATTAATATTATTATTTTCTCTATTTTAATATATGTTTGATTTCATTCTATGATGTATTGCCATTCTTCATCTAAATGAATTCGAGGTGGAACGGAAGTATGATCTCTTATTCTACATGAGTTCTTGCAAGTCCCTGACCGGCTAGTATTGAGCTACAGCTTGAGAATACCTCACCTAAACTGCAAATTGCCTGGGCTAATTAGATATGTGACATAAAATTCGGTTAGCTTTGGGTGATTGAGGTTTTTGTGGCGCTAAAGCTAAAATACTGAGCTTCATTCTTCGATCCGAAAGATCTGACCTTGTCTATGGCACTTTAAGTAGGATCAAGAGAGATTGAATTGCGTGAGCTTCATCCTCGTTCAGATTAAATGACCACTGACCCTGGCGTTTGATGTGGATTAGAGGAGATTAATTGACCACTGACCCTGGCGTTAATCACTTATAGCTTTGCCATAGAATGAATCATTCGTTGTTAATATAGTCAGTAAGAAGTACTAATCCAGAAAGATAAGTGATGAGCGGATAATTTATAGACTTTTTGGCATTGTTTTTAGGTAGTTTTTAGTATGATTTAGTTAGTTTTTAGTATATAATTATTAGTTTTTATGAAAAAATCACATTCTGGACTTCACTATTAGTTTGTGTATTTTTTTGTGATTTCAGGTATTTTCTGGCTGAAATTGAGGGACTTGAGCAAAAATCTGATTCAGAGGCTGAAAAAGGACTGCAGATGTTGTTGGATTCTGATCTCCCTGCACTCAAATTGGATTTTCTAGATCTACAGAAGCCCAATTGGCGCGCTCTTAATTGCTTTGGAAAGTAGACATCTTGGGCTTTCCAGCAATGTATAATAGTCCATACTTTGTCCGAGATTTGATGGCCCAAATTGGTGTCAAAACTCCGGTCAGAGACCCTTTTCTGGTGTGAAACGCCAGAACTGGCATAAAAGCTGGAGTTAAACGCCCAAACTGGCACCAGAGTTGGCGTTTAACTCCAAGAATAGCCTATGCACGTGAAAGCTTCAATGTTCAACCCAAACACACACCAATTGGGTCCCGGAAGTGGATTTCTGTACTATCTACCTTAGTTACTCATTTTATGTAAACCCTAGCTACTAGTTTTATTATAAATATTACTTTTTCTCATTGTATTAGACGTCTTTGTTATTCTGGTTCCCCCTCTGGGGCCGAAACCAATGAATACCATTATCACTTATGTATTTTCAATGGTGGAGTTTCTACACCTCATAGATTAAGGTGTGGAGCTCTGCTGCTCCTCATGAATTAATGCAAAGTATTATTGTTCTTCTATTCAATTCAAGCTTATTCTTATTCTAAGATATTCACTCGTACTTCAACCTGATGAATGTGATGATCTGTGACACTCATCATCATTCTCACTTATGAACGCGTGCCTGACAACCACTTCCGTTCTATTTGCAATAGCTTGAGTATGTATCTCTTGGCCTCCTGGTCCACGATGCATGGTTACCTCTCCTGACAACAGAGCCTTCCATTCCATAAGATCAGAGTCTTCGTGGTATAAGCTAGAATCAATTGGCAGCATTCTTGAGATCCGGAAAGTCTAAACTTTGTCTGTGGTATTCCGAGTAAGATCTGGGATGGGATGACTGTGACGAACTTCAAACTCGCGAGTGCTGGGTGCACTATGACAGTACGGAAAAGGATCATTGGATCTTATTCCGACACGATTGAGAACCGACAGATGATTAGCCCTACATAACCCGTAGCCGGACCATTTTCACTGAAAGGACGGATGGTAGCCATTGACAACGGTGATCCCCCAACATACAACTTGCCATGGAAGTGAGTACGCATAACTGGATGAAGGCAGTAGGAAAGCAGGGATTCAGAAGGAACAAATCATCTCCATACGCTTATCTGAAATTTCCACCAATGAATTACATAAGTATTTCTATCTTATTTTATGTATTATTTATCTTTTAATTATCAAAACCCCATAACCATTTGAATCTGCCTGACTGAGATTTACAAAGATGACCATAGCTTGCTTCAAGCTGACAATCTCCGTGGGATCGACCTTTACTCACGTAAGGTATTACTTGGACGACCCAGTGCACTTGCTGGTCAGCTACGCGGAGTTGTGAAGAAAGTGTGTGAGATCACGATTTCGTGTACCAATAAGCATCTCCAAAGCCTTAACTAATTTCTCATTATTTTTTCTACACCAATTTTGTACTGCTCTCTTTATTATTTTATTTTACGGCTACAACAATGGTGCGGTGATTTTACAACTCACAAACTAACCGGCAAGTGCATCGGGTCGTACCAAGTAATACCTCAGGTGAGTGAGGGTCGATCCCACGAGGATTGATGGATCAAGCAACAATGGTTGATTGATGAACTTAGTCAGGCAAACAGAAAAGAGTGTTGGATGTTCAAAGAGCATTAAACAATCGTGCAGAAACTAAAACAGTAAAGTAAATGGTTTGGAAATAAAATATGGAGAAAACAGTTAAGGTTTCAGAGTTATCTATTTTTCTGGATTAACTTTTCTTACTAACTATTTTAATCATGTAGGATTTAATTTATGGCAAACTATATGTGACTAGACCCTAATTCCTTAGACCTTTCTAGTCTCCTCTAAAATTCATCAACAGTCAATTCCTTGGTCAATTAATTCCAATTAGAGGGTGATGATCAAATTCCAGTTTATATGCCACAAAAACTCTAATTACCCAAAAATAAAAGGATTATATGTCACGTATCCTGTTAAATCCAGACAATTAAAATTTAGGAGAATATGTTTTCAAGATGTTGTTCAAGTAAAGAGCTTTTCCAAGTTATATAAGAACTCAAATAGAAAGAGGATCATACTTCAATTCCACCCAAATTCATAAGATGAAGAGCGAAAACAATTCTTAAATTATAAATCCATACATGAATTAAAATAGAAAAAGCAATAAAATCAATCCATACAAATAGATAGAGCTCCTAACCTTAACAGTGGAGGTTTAGTTGCTCACGGTTCAGAGAGAAAATAAAGATTCAGGTAAAATATACTGAGTTCCAATCTGATGGCATGAAAAGTTAATGGAATCCCTTTTTATAACTAATCCTAATTAATTTTAGAAAAATCTATTTTCTAAAATTAAGTAATATCTTTTCCTAATTTAAAAATCAAATTTGAATTTAAATCAAAATTAATTATAATAATCATCAAGTCTTCAATTGATGGATGGGGACCTCTTGATTCCTTCACTCTGCAGCCTCTAATCTGTGCTTTCCGGACTGAAAATTGGGTCAAAAGCAGCCCAAAAATTGCCCCCAGCGTTTTCTGCACGTGGCGCATGTCACGCGTACGCGTCTATAGTCTTTTCCGCGTGTCACGTGTACGCGTCAAGTACACGCACGCGTCATTGTGCAAATCTTCAAATCACGCGTACGCGTCATCCACGCGCACGCGTCGCCATGGAAAGCTCCAATCACGCGCACGTGTCAGGTACGCGTATGCATCGCTCCTCGCTAGTTTTCTCCTTTAATTCTTGTGTTGCAGAAACTCCATCAAATCCAGCTGAATGCTACCTAAAATAAATAGAAATGCACAAGACTCAAAGTAACATCCATAGTAGCTAAAAGATAATTAATTCTTGATTAAACTCAACAATTTAAGTACAAATTCACTAGGAAAAGATAAGAAAGATGCTCACGCATCAAACAACAACTCCCTTTTTCTATTTGTCTGACTAAATTCTTCAAGATAACTATTACTTGCTCAATCCAACAATCCTCGTAAGATCGACCTTCACTCACCTGAGGTATTACTTGGACGACCCGGTGCACTTGCCGGTGAAATTATGCAAGTTCAATTTTGCGCACCAAGTTTTTGGCGCCGTTGCCAGAGATTGTTCGTGATTGACAACTACCGGTTGTCTTGTTACTTAGATAAAGTACTTTTACTAGTTTTTCTTTTAATTGTGTTATTTCTTTTCTTAAAATTTTTCAAAAATTCATCTTCAGTAATATTTTTCTCTTTTTCAAATTTTGTGTCAAATTTTAAGTTTGGTATTTCTTAGTAGTTTTGGTTAATTATTTTTCTTTCTTCTTGATTTTTAAAAATTTTTTCTTATTTGCTTTCTTGAACTTTTGATTTCTATCCTGTTTTACCTTTTATTTCTTTCTTTGTGTTAGAATCTTTTGGTATTTTTCACTTGTTTGATTTCAAATTTTTAAGTTTGGTGTTCTTTTAGTATTTTTCCTTTAAATTTTTAAAACTAATCTTGCTTATCTTTCTCTTTTTAATTTTTGAGTTTTTCTTGTTATCATATTTTGATTTAATTTCAAATTTTAAGTTTGGTGTCTTTCTAGAGTCTTTCTGTTCTTTTTAAATTTTCGAAAAAAACTTTTCTTTTAAATTTTTGAAAATTTTGAATATTTTTCTTTCTTGATTTAAAAATTTTAAGTTTGGTGTCCCGTTAGTATATCTTGTTGTTTAAATTTAATTTTTTTGTTTATCTTTTCTTCTTTGATCCTTATTATATCTTTTTCTTTAATTTACAAAATTTTGTTATTTTATCTTTATTTTAAATTCAATTTTTAAAGGTTATTATTTTGTTAGTTTTTTTTTCTTCCAAATTTGAATTTTAAAATCTTTAAATTTTTAAATCTTATCTTATCTTATTTCTTTCTCTTAACTTTTTCTTTCCAACTTTCGAATTTTAAAATCTCTCTTTGACTTTCTCCTTTTAATTTTAAAAACTTTTCAAAATCAAATCTTCTATCTTTAATTTCAAATCTTGTTAGTTAATTGTCTATCTCATCTTTTCTTAATTCTTCCTTTTTCAAAAAAAAAAACCTTTTACTTCTTTTTTTTCTTTTAATTTAAAGTTTTTTAAAAAATCTCCTTTCCTTATTCCCATTTCTTTTTATTTGTTCTATCTTAGTTGATATTTTCATTATAGTTTCTCATAGGGAGTCCTCTATACTCTAACATAGAGACCACCATCTTTCTTTCTTGTTTTGTTTCTTGTTGTTTATGATCAAGAACATGGATAGAGAATCCATTCTTGATCCCGATCCTGAACCTGAGAGATTCTTAAGGAGGCGTCTACAACAAGCCCAAGCTAGCAAAGTTAAAGAGAATCTCACGGATGCTCTTGACCAAGAAGCTGAAGATACAACCATGGAAGCCAATTCAGACGCTGGAGGAGATGCAAGAAAAGTCCTTGGGTTTTATACTACACCCACATCTGTATTTCTATAGGTGCAGCATCTCGATACCTGCCATTGGTACAAACAACTTTGAGCTTAAGCCTCAATTGGTCACTTTAGTGCAACAGAATTGCCAATTTTATGGACTTCCACAAGAGGACCCAATAAATTTATCTCTGATTTTCTGCAGATCTGTGATACTATCAAGACTAATAGAGTGAACCTAGAGGTCTACAACCTCATGCTCTTCCCCTTTGCTGTAAGGGACAGAGCAAGGCTATGGCTGGATTCTCAGCCTAAGGAAAGCTTAGACGCATGGAAGAAGGTGGTCAATAAATTTCTGACCAAGTTCTTTCCACCTCAGAAGCTGAGTAAGCTTAGGGTGGAGGTCCAGACTTTCAGAAAAAAAGAGGGAGAGTCCCTCTATGAAGCTTGGGAGAGGTACAAGCAGCTTATCAGAAGATACCCTCCTGATATGATCTCAGAGTGGACCATGTTAGAGATCTTCTACCCTGGCCTCTCTGAGATGTCCAAGATGTCATTGGACCATTCTGCTGGTGGCTCACTCCCCATGAAGAAAATGCATGAGGAGGTGCAGGAGCTCATTGATATGGTTGCCAACAACCAATACATGTACACTTCTGAGAGGAACCCTATGAACAATGGGGCGGATTAGAAGAGAGGAGTTATGGAGGTGGACACACTAGACACCATCTTGGCTCAGAACAAGCTCATGTCCCAGCAGATCAACATGATCTCCCAGTACTTGAGTGGAGTGCAGAGCTCAACTGCCAACTCTCAAGGGGCAGCATATGAGGGAGACGCTGGTAACACTGCATGGACCACTATGAAGGAGGTGAACTACATGGAAAACTCCTCCAAAAACTCCAATAATAATTTCTATTCGAATACCTTCAATCAGGGATGGAGGAATCACCTCAACTTCGGGTAGAGAGACTAGCAGAGGCCTCAACAAGGCTTCAACAACAATCAGGGTGGAATGAACCAGAATTGGTTCAACAACAGATCATTCCAACTCTCTCAGCATTAGATGGAAACTCCCACACAGAGCCTCTCTGACCTGGCTAATATAGTCCCTAACCTCTCGAAGACCACTGAAAGTTTCATAGCAGAAACTAGGTCTTTCATTCGGAATTTGGAGATACAGGTAGGACAGTTGTGCACGAGGATACCTGAGACTCCCTCCAATACTCTTTCAAGCAACACTAAATTAAATCCAAGAGAAGAGTGCAAGGCTCTCACTATGGAAGCTAAAGCCAAACCCAAGGAGGAGCCTGCTGTAGAGGAACTGAAGGAGATCAAGGCTTAGGAGGAGATTGGAAGTGTCACCATGCACGTCCTTATAGAGATGAAGGAGCCTGAAGAATAACCCTCTATGGTCATGCAAGAGGAGCCTGAGGATGAGCAACTTGCTCAGTTGTTGGCAATTCTCAGGAAGCTGCAAGTTAATATCACTTTTGCAGAGGTGTTGGAGAAGAAACCCCTTTATATGGCCTCTTTAAAAAGTGCTATCTCTGAAAAGAAGGCCCTGAAGGGGGATGAGACTGTGGTACTGTCCAAGGAATGCAGCGCCCTGGTCTAAAAGAAGCTATCTCAGAAGCTGCCAGATCACGGAAGCTTTCTTATTCTCTGCACTATAGGGACCATCACCTTTGATGAGGCATTGTGCGACCTTGGCTCAAGCATTAATCTTATGCCTCTCTCTGTAATGAGGAAGCTGAGGATCCAAGAGGTATAACCTACTAGAATCTCACTTGAGATAGCAGTTAAGTCCCTGAAATGGGCATATGGCATGGTGGAAAACATCCTTGTAAAGGTTGAACGCCTTTACCACCCGGCGGATTTCATGATACTTGACACTAGAGAGGACAAGGACAATTTCATCATCCTTGGAAGGCCCTTCCTAGCTACTGCGAAGGCCTTAATTGATGTGGAAAAAGAAAAGCTAATTTTGAGGCTATGGGAGGATTACATCCTATTTAAGATCCCCAACTCTCACTCTCCATCAGATAAAGGAGGTATCACTGTACAACACTTAGTGTTTTAGCCCTCTCTCAGTGCAGAGTCTTATAGAGCCCAAAAACATCAAACCTAAGTTTGGTGTTGGGCATCCATCACCAGCTACTGAGGAAGGAGGCACCAAGAAGAAGGTACCAAAGAGCTAGAGGAACAAGAAAATTCTAACTTAAGACTTCTCACCTGGCATGCAAGTTGTCCTCAATAGAAGTCTAGTCATTCTACATACTGTGAACAAGATCTTGTCTCTGGAGCATGTTGAATTAATCTATGAGAGCACAGGAAGAAAGTTCACCATCTTTGCCCCTATCAACCTCCGTTAAGGAGCTGTCTATCAAGCTAATGACGGTAAAGAAGCACTTGTTGGGAGGTAACACAACCATATGTATATTATTTCTATTTTCCTTCTTTTCATTCATTTTTAGTTTGCTTTCATATCATTTTATTTTCTAATAATTTCTATAGTTTTCCCTTGATTTTTAACATTTATGATCATGTGTAGCACCTAGAACAGAAGCAGAAATGCTTAGAATTGAAAACAAAACACCCTGGAGAGAGCCCCTTACTAGCGTTAAACGCCAGAACTGGCACCCAGCGCCAGAAGGGGAGGAAGCAAGGGCGTTCAAAGCCCATTAAGGAGTAGATCTGGACCATTTTCTTAGTATCCATTGGGTGATCAATGCCTAAACCTGGCGTTGATGACGGAAAAAAAATATCGGTAAAAATTTTCACAAAACAAATATAGCGTTGCAAGTATAGTTCTAAATCGACAATTAAACCTCAATCAAAATTTAATTTATTTGTCACTTAAGCAAACCCAATAAAAATAAACCGAAGAATTTAAACCCCCGGGTCGTCTCTCAAGGAATTGGAGGGAAGTGTTTATTATTGGTTATGATAAAGTATATTTTTGGGTTTTTGAAATAAGGAACAAGAAAATAAAATGGCAATAAAATAAATCAATAACTAAGAAAGCTCCTAGCAAGGATTGAGAATTGGAATTCCTATCCTCATTATCATTATCAATTGTGATGGTAATTGCCTTTTGCTTTCACTTAGTTAACCTCTAACAATGAAGAAAAGTCAAGTGAGCAAAATCAACTTAAGTTCACAAGTCCTAATCAAAGATTAGATTTAGTGAGCCTAAGCAAACTAGTAATTTTCAATCACCATTCAACAAAAGACTTTGACAACTCAAGAGTCTCTAATTAATCAATCCAAGCTAAGAATACAAAAATCTAATTAAAAACCCTCCCAAGCATTTTATCAAATACTTGGAAGGTACAAAATAAAAGCATAGAAAACTAACAAGACATAACAAAATCTAAAACTAAGAATTGCAAGAGAGAACAATAACAACAATTTAAAGGAAGCAAGCATAAATATGGAAACATAAATTGCATTAACATGGATCAAAGGAAGCATGAGAGTTCATAAACTAAATTGGCAACATAAAGGAATCAATGATAGAATTAGACAAACCAAAGTACTAGAACAAATAAAAGTAGAAGACAACTAAATAAAAGCAAGGTAAAAATCTGAATTTGAGAAAAGCTAAACCTAAAAACCCTAAAACATAGAGAGAGGAGAGAGCCTCTCTCTATAGAAAACTACATCTAAAACCTAATTTGTGTGAAGGAAAGTGTGAATCCTTGATTCTCCCACTCTGCAACCTCTAATATGTATTTTTGGATTTGGAATTGGGCCAAAACCAGCCTAAAAATCGCCCCCAGCATTTTCTGATATCTGCAGCATATGACGCTGTGTCACGCATACCCGTCATGTCACGCGTACGCGTCGCTCGTCTGCTGCACTGGTTACGCGTACGCGTTGGCCACGCGTACGCGTTACTGCCAGCTTCTCAAAACATCATTTTCTTGCGTTCCTTCCACTTTTGCATGCTTCCTTTCCGTCCTCTAAGCAATTCCTGTCCTATAAACCTTGAAAACACTCAACAAACATATCACGACATCGAATGGTAATAAGAGGGGATTCAAATTAGCAAATTTAAGGTTAAAGAAGAATGTTTTCAATCATAGTACAAAATTAGGAAGGAAAATGTAAAACATGCGAATTATATGAATAAGTGTGAGAATAGTGGATAAACCCTACAAATGGGATTTATTAGTTGAATGCCCCACCAACTCAAAAAAAAGTGTCCCTCCTTGGTGTTTAACACCCAGAACTGGCGTTGAACGCCCAGGAAGGGGCAGGGTCATTCAAATTTGGAGCTTTCTAAACCAGTGGGTCCCACCCAATCCCCACCTACCCCACCTATCATTCACTCCCTTTCTTCTCTCTCCTACTTTTTCACCTTTGATTCTGACACCCTACTTTCCCTCTTCCCAATACACACTAATCAATCCCATCACCTTCTTTTCCCACTAATCCCACCCACTTCAAATTCAAACTCCCCCCATCTTTCCCTCTTATATGACCGAACCAGAAACTCCCACCCACGATAAATACCCCATCATTCCCTCCTTCCAACACACACTTTCCATACTCTTCACCTGTTTCACCATAATCTCCATACACTTCCCTTATTCCTTCTCCATCCCCATAAGGCCAAAGCCTCTTTACCTTTTCCTCTTTATCTTTTTCTTCCTTCTTCTACTGTTTCTTTTTCTTTTGTTACTATTTGCTCGAGGACAAGCAAGTTCTTAAGTTTGGTGTTGGAAAGCTCCACTTTTTGCTTTCTATTCCTAATCTCCATGGCACAAAAAACTGGAGAATCCTCAAGGAAGAGAAAAGGAAAAGTCCCTACTTCCACCTTTGAACCTTGGAAAACATAGTGATTCCACACTAAAACACATTAAGACCACTTTTATGACGTGGTGAGACATAAAAAGGTGATTCTTGAGGTCCCCTTTAGGCTCAAGAAAGATGAGTATTCGGAGATCCAACAAGAAAGCTAGAGAAGAGATTGAGAAATTCTGACCAATCCCATTTTAGCAGTTGGAAGGTTAATGGTGCAAGAATTCTTTGCCAATGTCTGGGTCACCAAGAAGTACGACACTAGTGTGAACCCGGAGCCCAAAAACTGGCGTACCATGGTCAGAGAACAAATCCTAGATTTTAGCCCGAAAAATGTGAGATTGACGCTACAGTTTCCTCAAATGCAAGGTGACCCACACTCTTACACTCGAAGGGTTAACTCTGACCAAAGGCTAGAGCAAATGCTTGCGGATATCTGTGTGGAAGGAGCTCAATGGAGGAGGGACGCACAAGGCAAGCCCTACCAACTAGGTAGGCTTGACCTCATACCTGTGGCTAGAGGATGGTTGGAGCTTATCTAATGCTCCATAATCCCCACAAGTAACCAATCCGAGGTTATAATAGAGAGCGCAGTGATGATTCATTGCATCATGCTCGGGAATAAGGTGGAGGTGCACGAGGTGATTCCTCAAGGGATTTACAAGGTAGCTGAGAAGGACTCCACCCAAGCAAGGGTAGTGTTCTCTCACCTTATTTATCGCCTATGCAATTCAGCTGCAGTTTGCATAGAGGATATACCCTCATTGATATAGACAAACCCATCACAAAAAGGAGGATGGAGCATGTCAGGGAGCCTGCACACGGACCACAGCACGAGCCTATTCAGCTGCTTCCACCAGAGATCCCGGAGTGCCTCAGGGAACATACTTCCCTCCTCGAGACTATTGGGACTAATTGACTACATCTCTAGGGGAGCTGACTTCATCTATGGATCAGCTGAGGATAAAGTATCAAGATCAATCAGCCATCCTCCATCAAATAATGGAGGATAAGAAGAGCATGAGAGAGGAGCAGCTGAGACAGGGGCGAGACATTGAGGAGCTCAAATGCTCCAGAGGATTCCTTGGAGGGAGCAGTAGCCGCCGTCCCTAAGGTGGTTTAGTTTCATCCTCCATTCGTTTTTTTTATCTCTGTTTTCTTTGTACTTTATCTTATTAGCTGTTTTTCTATTCTAGTGCATGATCGCATTTAGTATTTCGTTCCTTTCTAGTATTGCTTTCTTTTCTTTGTTTTTGTTATAAGATGTCTTATGTATCTTTCATCAACCTTAAAATATTGAAAAGAGAAGCAGTGAATTACACAAGGTTTCGAGTTATCTCATGAGTTATTCTATTTACTATGATGCGGTGACCTTATCTTTATTTTCTGAATGTATGAATTAACTGTGCATAATTAATATTAAAGTTGAGTATGTTGGCTCTTGAAGAACAGTGAATTTAGAGAAGTATTATTGATTCTCTAAAAAAAATTAAAAATATTGATTCTTGGAGCAAAAGAAATAGCAAAAAAAAAAAGAAAAAACAAAAATAAAAAGAAAAGAACAAGGATCCAAGGCTTTGAGCATTGATGAGCGGATAATTTATACGCTTTTTTGGCATTGTTGTTAGGTAGTTTTTAGTAGGATCTAGCTACTTTTTAGTATATTTTTTATTAGTTTTTAAGCAAAATTTACATTTATGAACTTTACTATGAGTTTGTGTGTTTTTCTGTAATTTGAGGTATTTTCTGGCTGAAATTGAAGGATCTGAGCAAAAATCTGATTCAGAGGCTGAAAAAGGACTACTGATGTTGTTGGATTCTGACCTCCCTGCACTAGAAATAGATTTTTTGGAGCTACAGAAATCCAAATGGCGCACTCTCAATTGCATTGAAAAGTAGACATCCAGAGCTTTCCAGCAATATATAATAGTTCATACTTTGCCCGAGTTTAGACTATGAAAACTGGCATTCAACGCCAGCTTTCTGCCTTATTCTGGCGTTAAACGCCAGAAACAAGTTGCAAGCTAGAGTCAAACGCCAGAAACAAGTTACAAACTGGTGTTTAACTCCAAAGAAGGCCTTTACACATGAAAGCTTTAATGCTCAGCCCAAGCATACATGAGTGGGCCCGAAAGTTGATTTCTGCATCATTTACTTAATTTTGTAACCCTAGTAACTAGTTTAGTATAAATAGAACTTTTTACTATTGTACTAGGGGTCTTTTTCCCTATTTTTGAATTCATATGCCATTTGGGAAGGCTGGCCATTCGGCCATGCCTAGACCTTGTTCTTATGTATTTTCAACAGTGGAGTTTCTATACACCATAAATTAAGGTGTGGAGCTCTGCTGTTCCTCGAGTATTAATGAAAAGTACTATTGTTCTTCTATTCAATTCATGCTTATTATTATTCTAAGATATTCATTCACACACAAGAACATGATGAATGTGATGATTATGTGACACTCATCATCATTCTCACTTATGAACGCGTGATTGACAACCACTTCCGTTCTACATGAAAACAAGCTTGAATGTATATCTCTTGGGTTTCTAATCAACGATTCACATCGACTCCCCTTTGACAATGGGGCATCTGAATCTGAGATTAGAATCTTCGTGGTATAAGCTATGATCAATTGGCAGCATTCTTGAGATTCGGAAAGTCTAAACCTTGTCTGTGGTATTCCGAGTAGGATCTGGGATGGGATGATTGTGACGAGCTTCAAACTCGCGACTGTAGGGCATGGTGACAGATGCAAAAGGATAGTAAATCCTATTCCTACACGATCGAGAACCAACAG
>NC_029772.3:35917088-35917698 GCF_000817695.3 Arachis duranensis | reverse complement strand
TTAAAATAATAGAGAATAATAGCGTTACTTGTTGTGCAGTAATGGGGAATATGTTGGAGTTTTGGAGATGCTTTGTCCTTTGAACTTCAACTCTTCCTTGAAATCCTTCAACACACGCAAGGCTCCTTCCATGGCAAGCTCTATGTAGGGTGTCACCGTTGTCAGTGGCTACTTCCCATCCTCTCAGTGAAAACGTTCCTATGCTCTGTCACAGCACGGCTAATCATCTGTCGGTTCTCGATCATGTCGGAATAGAATCCATTGATTCTTTTGTGCTTGTCATCACGCCCAACAATCGCGAGTTTGAAGCTCTTCACAGTCATTCAATCCATGAATCCTACTCGGAATACCATAGATAAGGTTTATATTTTCTAGATTCTCATGAATGCCGCCATCAATCCAGCTTATACCACGAAGATTCTGATTAAAGAATCTAAGAGATACTCATTCAATCTGATGTAGAATGGAGGTGGTTGTCAGGCACACGTTTATGGTTTGAGGAAGGTGATGAGTGTCACGGATCATCACCTTCTCCATAATTAAGCGCGAATGAACATCTTAGATAAGAATAAGCGTGTTTGAATGGAAAACAAAGGAATTGTATTAAATC
>NC_029772.3:35915957-35916452 GCF_000817695.3 Arachis duranensis | reverse complement strand
TAATATTTTAGAGTTTTAAATGAAGCTCAGATTCTTATTAGATGAGCGGGGCTTGTAGCTTTTTGTTTCTGAACAGTTTTGGCATCTCCCTTTATCTTTTGAATTTCAGAATGATTGGCATCCTCAGGAACTCAGAATTCAGATAGCATTATTGATTCTTCTAGTGTAGTATGTTGATTCTTGAACACAATTATTTTATGAGTCTTGGCCGTGGCCCTAAGCACTTTGTTTTCCAGTATTACCACCAGATACATAAATGCCACAGACACATGACTAGGTGAACCTTTTCAGATTATGACTTAGCTTTGCTAAAGTCCCCAGTCAGAGGTGTCCAGAGCTCTTAGGCACACTCTGTTTGCCTTGGATCACGACTTTAACCACTCAGTCTCAAGTTTGTAACTTGGACCTGCATGCCACAAGCACATGGTTAGGGACAACTTGGTTTAGCCGCTTAGGCCTGGATTTTATTTCCTTGGGCCCTCCTATCCATTGATG
>NC_029772.3:35914863-35915842 GCF_000817695.3 Arachis duranensis | reverse complement strand
TGACTGCTTTTTCTTGCTTCAAGAATTAATTTCATGATTTTTCAGATCATCAATAATATTTTTCGTGTTCCTCATTCTTTCAAGAGCCAATATTCATCAAATTCAAAGTACAAATTATGCACTGTTCAAGCATTCATTCAGAGAACAAAAAGTATTGCCACCACATATAATTAATTATAATTTTTGTTATTGAGAACTCGAAAAATATAGATTACTTCTTTATTCTAAAAAAATCTACTACTTTATTCATGCCTGATGATGATGAGAAAAAAATAAATTATAACTTAATTAGAAATAAAACCAGAATAGATATACTAATTACTACTACTGCTGCTATATATCTCCTAAGGTAAATTTCTATAATAACACTATCACAGAGTTAAAGCTAAAATTAGAACTCAACAACCTGTGTTTTGGGAAGTAGATGTTCCTCTGATCTGTGGGATGCTTGGTCCTTCAAGGATTAATTTCTGGCGCTTCAGCTCCCTTGTTTGGCGCTTCAGCTCCCTTAGATCACGCCCTTGCTCTTCCTATTCCTTGAGCAGTTTGCAAAGCATGCTACTTTGATTATTCTGTTCTTCCTTTATTTGGTCCATAGCTTCTTGTAATTTGGAAATAGAAGCCTCAAGATGTTCCCAATATTCAAATTGGGGCAGTTCTGGGAGGGCTTATTGTGCTCTCCTCTTGGTTGAATCATCTTGTTGCTGTTGTCTGACCATTGATATTCCAGTAATGGGCTTTTCAATTAGGATATATTCAGTTATTCCCATCTTTAATCCAGCATCCTTGCAAAGCATAGAAATTAGGCTTGGATAAGCCAATTTGGCGTCCTTAGAATTCCTATTTGCTATTTTATATAGCTCACAGGAAATCAGCTGATGGACTTCCACTTCTTTTCCCAACATGATGCAGTGAATCATTACTGCTCTTTTAACAGTAACTTCAAAACGGTTGCTGGTGGGCAATATGGAACGCCCTA
>NC_029772.3:35910951-35911990 GCF_000817695.3 Arachis duranensis | reverse complement strand
ACCCATTTGGATACATAATCCACTGCCACCAGAATATAAGTGTTTGAGTATGATGGTGGAAAAGGTCCCATGAAGTCAATACCCCATACATCAAACAACACAATCTCCAATATCCCATGTTGAGGCATGGCATAACTGTGGGGTAGGTTGCCTGATCTTTGGCAACTGTTACAGGTAAGCACAAATGCTCGGGAGTCTTTATAGAGAGTGGGCCAGTAGAAGCCACTTTGGAGGACTCTTGTGGCTGTTCGCTCACTTCCAAAATGTCCTCCATACTGTGATCTATGGCAGTGCCATAAAATCTTTTGCGCTTCTTCCTTAGGCACACATCTACGGATTACTCCGTCTGCACATCTCTTGAAGAGATATGGTTCATCCCAAAGATAGTACTTTGCATCTGTAATTAATTTCTTTGATTGCACCCTACTGTACTCTTTGGGTATGAATCTCACTGCCTTGTAGTTTGCAATGTCTGCAAACCATGGCACTTCCTGGATGGCAAACAGTTGCTCATCCGGAAAGGTTTCAGAGATCTCAGTGAGAGGGAGGGACGCCCCTTCCACTGGTTCTATTCGGGACAGGTGATCTGCCACTTGATTCTCTGTCCCTTTTCTGTCTCTTATTTCTATATCAAACTCTTGCAGAAGCAACACCCATCTGATGAGTCTGGGTTTTGAATCCTGCTTTGTGAGTAGATATTTAAGAGCAGCATGATCAGTATACACAATCACTTTTGATCCTACTAAATAGGATCTGAATTTGTCAATGGCGTAAACCACTGCAAGTAGCTCTTTTTCTGTGGTTGTGTAATTCTTCTGTGCATCATTTAGAACACGGCTGGCATAATAAATGACGTGCAGAAGTTTGTCATGCCTCTGTCCCAACACTGCACCAATGGCATGGTCACTGGCATCACACATCAATTCAAATGGTAATGTCCAGTCTGGTGCAGAAATGATTGGTGCAGTAACCAATTTAGCTTTCAGAGTCTCAAATGCCTACAGACACTCCTTATCAAAGATAAATGGCGTGTCAGCAG
>NC_029772.3:35909528-35910304 GCF_000817695.3 Arachis duranensis | reverse complement strand
GGAAAATGATCCTTTCTGGTGGCTGTATTGAGCCTTCTATAATCAATACACATACGCCACCCTGTAACTGTTCTTGTAGGAACCAATTCATTTTTTTTGTTATGAACCATTGTCATGCCTCCCTTCTTAGGGACGACATGGACAGGGCTCACCCAGGGGCTGTCAGAAATAGGATAAATGATCCCAGCCTCTAGTAATTTAGTGACCTCCTTTTGCACCACTTCTTTCATGGCTGGATTCAACCGCCTTTGTGGTTGGACCACTGGTTTGGCGTTATCCTCCAGTAAGATCTTGTGCATGCATCTGGCTGGGCTAATGCCCTTAAGATCACTGATGGACCACCCAAGAGCTGTCTTTCTTAAACTCCTCCTCATTGACTCTCAAGGTTACTTCCCCTTTTTGGACATCAATGAGGGTTCGGCCAGTTGCTAGGAAAGGTTGATGAGCGGATAATTTATACGCTTTTTGGCATTGTTTTTAGATAGTTTTTAGTAAGTTTGAGCTACTTTTAGGGATGTTTTCATTAGTTTTTATGTTAAATTCACATTTCTGGACTTTAATATGATTTTGTGTATTTTTCTGTGATTTCAGGTAATTTCTGGCTGAAATTAAGGGATTTGAGCAAAACTCTGAAAAAGGCTGACAAAAGGACTGCTGATGCTGTTGGAATCTGACCTCCCTGCACTCGAAATGGATTTTCTGGAGCTACAGAACTTCAATTGGCGCGCTCTCAATGGCGTTGGAAAGTAGACATCCAGGGCTTTCCAGCAATATAT
>NC_029772.3:35908676-35909428 GCF_000817695.3 Arachis duranensis | reverse complement strand
AATTGGCGCGCTCTCAACGGCGTTGGAAAGTAGACATCCAGGGCTTTCCAGCAATATATAATAGTCCATAATTTATTCGAATAATGACGACGTAACTTGGCGTTGAACGCCAAGTTCATGCTGCTGTCTGGAGTTAAACGCCAGAAAAACGTCATGATCCGGAGTTGAACGCCCAAAACACGTCATAACTTGGAGTTCAACTCCAAGAAAAGCCTCAGCTCGTGGATTGATCAAGCTCAGCCCATGCATACACCAAGTGGGCCCCGGAAGTGAATTTATGCATCAAATACTTACTCATGTAAACCCTAGTAGCTAGTCTAGTATAAATAGGATAAGTTACTATTGTATTAGACATCTTTTGACAGTTTAATCTCTTGACTATTCAGTCACTTGATCATGGAGAGGGCTGGCCATTCGGCCATGCCTGAACTCTTTGCTTATGTATTTTCAACGGTGGAGTTTCTGCACACCATAGATTAAGGGTGTGGAGCTCTACTGTATCTCAATTATTAATGCAATTCTAGTTTCTTTTATTCAAATCTCTCTTATTCTTATTCCAAGATATTCATTCGCACCCAAGAACATGATGAGTGTAATGATGAAAGTGACGATCATTATCATTCTCACTCATGAACGCACGTGATTGACAACCACTTCCGTTCTACATGCAACCGAGCTTGAATGTGTATCTCCTTAGATTCCCCAACAGAATCTTCGTGGTATAAGCTAGATAGATGGCGGCATTTATGAGG
>NC_029772.3:35904071-35906643 GCF_000817695.3 Arachis duranensis | reverse complement strand
GGAGTTTTTGAGGATAAGGCATTTTGGCTTTGTATTCCTCAACCTTAGTTGCTGCAGGTTTATTACCTACAGAAGTGGGTTAGGAAGCCTTTTTAGAAGGGTTGTTATCAGCACTTGTATGTGACTGATCACCCACTGGCATTTGAATGCCAGAGGTGGAAGCTGGAGTGGCGTTAGACGCCACTTCCTTATTTGTTACTGGCATTTGAACGCCAGAACCATGTTCCCTTTGGGCGTTCAACGCCGGATTCATGCTTGTTTCTGGCGTTGAACGCCAGGAATGAGCATGGTCTGGGCGTTCAGCGCCAGCATCATTCCTTTCTGGGCTCTGATTGTCCTCAGAGGGATTTTGAGTAAACATCTGTTCATTTCTTGGCTTCCTGCTGCTTTGAAGTGGGGTATTTAATGTTTTCCCACTTCTTAATTGAATTGCTTGGCATTCTTCTGCTATTTGTTTTGACAGTTGCTTTTCTGTCTGCTTTAATTGCACTTCTATGTTTCTGTTAGCCATTCTTGTTTCCTGTAATATTTCCTTGAATTCGGCTAGCTGCTGACTTAGAAAGTCTAATTGCTGATTAATTTCATTAGCCTGATCCAACGGACTGAGTTCAGCAGTTACTGTTTTAGCTTCTTCTTCCATGGAAGATTCACTGCTTAGATACAGATGCTGATTTCTGGCAACTGTATCAATAAGCTCTTGAGCTTCTTCAATTGTTTTTCTCATATGTATAGATCCACCAGCTGAGTGGTCTAGAGAAATCTGAGCTTTTTCTGTAAGCCCATAGTAAAAGATGTCTAATTGCACCCATTCTGAAAACATTTCAGAGGGGCATTTTCTTAGCATCTCTCTGTATCTCTCCCAGGCATCATAAAGGGATTCATTATCTCCTTGTTTGAAGCCTTGGATGCTTAGCCTTAGCTGTGTCATCCGTTTTGGAGGAAAATAGTGATTCAGGAATTTTTCTGACAGTTGTTTCCATGTTTTTATGCTGTTCTTAGGCTGGTTATTTAACCACCTCTTAGCTTGATCTTTTACAGCAAATGGAAATAGTAATAATCTGTAGACATCCTGATCCACTTCCTTATCATGTACTGTATCAGCAATTTGCAGAAATTGTGCCAGAAACTCTGTAGGTTCTTCATGTGGAAGACCAGAATACTGGCAGTTTTGCTGCACCATGATAATGAGCTGAGGATTCAGCTCAAAGCTACTAACTCCAATGGAGGGTATACAGATACTACTCCCATATGAAGTAGTAGTGGGGTTAGCATATGACCCCAGAGTCCTCTTGGACTATTCATTCCTACTTGTTTCCATGATGGATTACAAGAGATAATTTATATGTTGATTTTATTTATTTTATAAAAGTGGAATAAATAAAAACGAAATATATAAAAAGAATTTTTAAAAAAAAAAAAATTATTTTGTGAAAATTTTTCGAAAAATTTTGAAATTGAAATCTGAAATTTATATTAAAAATTTCGAAAATGTAGTTTTAAAATTGGTTAGAAAAGATATATATATTTTTTTGAATTTTGAATTTTATGATGAAAGAGAAAAAACACATAAAAGACACAAGACTTAAAATTTTTAGATCTAATGCTCCTTATTTTCGAAAATTTTTGGAGGGAAAACACCAAGGAACACCAAACTTAAAAATTTTAAGTTCAATGGAAGGAAAACACCAAGGAACACCAAACTTAAAAATTTTAAGATCAAGACACAAGAAAAATCCAAGAACACTTTGAAGATTCACAAGAACACCAAGAACAAAAGGAAGAACACCAAACTTAAAATTTTTAGAAAACTTTAATAAAATTTTCGAAAATTATAAAAAGATTAACAAGAAAACACCAAACTTAAAGTTTGGCACAAGATTAAATCCAAGAAAAATTATTTTTTTGAAAAATGTTCCAAAGGGGATAACCAATTATCAAGAACAACTTGAAGATCAAGGAAGAACCAAGAACACTAACACGAGATTTTTAGAGAAAATATGCAATTAACACCAAACTTAGAATAAGATACTAAACTCACGAAAAATTAACAATTAATTAAGAAAAATAATATTTTTGAAAAGAAATTTTTGAAAAGAAACTATCCTATCAAAATTTGATGACTCTATAAAAACAAATTATTCCTAATCTAAGAAATAAAATAAGCCTCCAATTGTTCAAACTCAATAGTCCCCGTCAACGGCGCCAAAAACTTGGTGCACGAATTTGTGATTCGCACAACTAACCAGCAAGTGCACTGGGTCGTCCAAGTAATACCTTACGTGAGTAAGGGTCGATCCCACGGAGATTATTGGTTTGAAGCAATCAATGTTTATTTTATTAATCTTAGTTAGGAGGTCAACAAGGTTATTTGGATTTAATTATAAGAAGTCAAGGTATTTAAAATTGTAAGAAAAATAATAGAGAATAATAGCGTTACTCGTTGTGCAGTAATGGGAAATATGTTGGGGTTTTGGAGATGCTTTGTCCTTTGACTTCAACTCTTCCTTAAAATCCTTCAACACACGCAAGGCTCCTTCCATGGCAAGCTCTATGTAGGGTGTCACCGTTGTCA
>NC_029772.3:35892561-35903704 GCF_000817695.3 Arachis duranensis | reverse complement strand
TTATGACGTGTTTTGGGCGTTCAACTTCGGATAATGACGTTTTTCTGGCGTTTAACTCCAGACAGCAGCATGAACTTGGCGTTCAACGCCAAGTTACGTCGTCTATCTTCGCGCAAAGTATGGACTATTATATATTGCCGGAAAGCCCTGGATGTCTACTTTCCAACGCCATTGAGAGCGCGCCAATTGGACTCCTGTAGCTCCAGAAAATCCATCTCGAGTGCAGGGAGGTCAGGATCCAACAGCATCAGCAGTCCTTTTTCAGCCTAACTCAAATTTTTGCTCAGCTCCCTCAATTTCAGCCAGAAAATACCTGAAATCACAGAAAAACACACAAACTCATAGTAAAGTCCAGAAATATGATTTTTGCCTAAAAACTAATATTATTCTACTGAAAACTAATTAAAACATGCTAAAATCTACATGAAATTACCCCCAAAAAGCGTATAAAATATCCGCTCATCAACTTGCTTGTTAGTTGTGCGAAGTTGTGAAAAAGAGTTGAGATTATAATTGTGCGTACCAAGTTGTTTATTGCCATTAAGATCACAATTTTGTGCACCAAGTTTTTGGCGCCGTTGTCGGGGATTGTTCGAGTTTGGACAACTGACGGTTTATCTTGTTGCTTAGATTAGGTAATTTTCTTCTTGTTTCAACTTCTATTTTATTTTCAAAAAATTTTCAAAAATTTTTCAAAATTTTTTTCTTTGTTTTCGTTTTCCAAAAATATATTTTCGAAGAATCCAAAAAAAGTAATAAAATCATAAAAACAAAAAATTTTGAGTTTCTTGTTTGAGTCTTGAGTCAATTTTAAGGTTTGGTGTCAATTGCATGCTTTTATTTTCCTAAAATTTTCGAAAAATTCATGCATGGTGTTCTTCATGATCTTCAAGTTGTTCTTGATAAGTCTTCTTGTTTGATCTTTAAATTTTCTTGTTTTGTGTGTTTTCTTGTTTTTCATATGCATTCTTGTTTTGTTAGTGTCTAACCATTAAAAATTTCTAAGTTTGGTGTCTTGCATGTTTTTCTTTTCTTAAAAATTATTCAAAAATAAGTTCTTGATATTCATCATTATCTTCAAAGTGTTCTTGGTGTTTATCTTGACATTCATAGTGTTCTTGCATGCATCATTTGTTTTAATCCAAAATTTTTATGTGTTGAGTCATTTTGTGGTTTTTCTCTTTCCTCATTAAATTCAAAAAAATAAAAAATATATATTTTCCTTATTTCTCTCATAAATTTCAAAATTTTGGGTTGACTTAGTCAAAAAATTTTAAAATAAGTTGTTTCTTGTTAGTCAAGTCAAGATTTCAATTTTAAAAATCTTATATTTTCAAAACTTTTTCAAAAATCAAATCTTTTTCATTTTTCTTTTATATTTTCGAAATTTTTTTTAAATTTGATTTTCAAAATCTTTTTCTTATCTTGGTTTCATAATTTTTGAAAATTTTATTAACAACTAACGTGATTGATTCAAAAATTTGAAGTTTGTCACTTTCTTGTTAAGAAAGGTTTAATCTTTAAATTCTAGAATCATATCTTTTAGTTTCTTGTTAGCCAAGTAATCAATTTTAATTTTAAAAATCAAATCTTTTCCAAAATAAATTTCAATCATATCTTTTCAATCATATCTTTTTCAATAAAATCTTTTTCAATCATATCTTTTTCAAAAATTTGATTTCAAAAATATTTTCTAACTTCCTATCTTTTCAAAATTGATTTTCAAATAACTAATTGACTTTTTTTTGTTTGTTTTACTATTTCTTATCTTTTTCAAAACGACCTAACTACTTTTCTCTCTCCAATTTTCGAAAACCACTACCAACTTTTTCAAAAATCTTTTTAATTAACTAATTGTTTTAAACTCTAATTTTATTTTATTCCTTTCTTAATATTCGAATTCTAACTAATAATGAAAGTAAAACAAAAATATTTTTCTTTTCTTTTCTTCTAATTTTCGAATTTCCCTCTCTCTCTTTCTATTTATTTTATTTACTAACACTTCTCTTCTGAAAATTTGAACCCCTCCCCTCTCTGTGTTCGAATTTTTCTTCGTCTTCCTTCATTCTTATTCTTCTACTCACATAAAAGAATCTCTATACTGTGACATAGAGGATTCCTCTTCTTTTCTGTTCTCTTGCTTTTCATATGAGCAGAAGCAAGGACAAGAACATTCTTGTTGAAGCTGATCCTGAACCTGAAAGGACTCTGAAGAAGAAGCTAAGAGAAGCTAAAGTGCAACAATCCAGAGAAAATCTTACAGAGAATCTCAAAAAATAAGGAGACATGGCCGAACCCAATAACAATGGTGGAGGTGCAAGGAAGATGCTTGGTGACTTCACTGCACCAAATTCCAACTTCCATGGAAGAAGCATCTCAATCCCTGCCATTGGAGCAAACAATTTTGAGCTAAAGCCTCAATTAGTTTCTCTTATGCAACAGAATTGCAAGTTTCATGGACTTTCATCAGAAGATTTTTTTAGTTCTTAACTGAATTCTTACAGATCTATGATACTGTTAAGACCAATGGAGTTGATCCCGAGGTCTATAAGCTTATGCTTTTCCCTTTTACTGTAAGAGACAGAGTTAGAACATGGTTAGACTCTCAACCTAGAGATAGCCTGAACTCTTAGGATAAGCTGGTCACGGCTTTCTTAGCCAAGTTCTTTCCTCCTCAAAAGCTAAGCGAGCTTAGAGTGGATGTTCAAACCTTCAGGCAGAAAGAAGGTGAATCCCTCTATGAATCTTGGGAAATATACAAGCAACTGACCAAAAAGTGTCCTTGTGACATGCTTTCAGAATGGACCATCCTGGATATATCCTATGATGGTTTGTTTGAATTGTCTAAGATGTCATTAGGCCATTCTGCAGGTGGATCTATTTACCTGAAGAAAACACCTGCAGAAGCTCAGGAACTCAATGACATGGTTGCAAATAGCCAGTTCATGTACACTTCTGAAAGGAATCTTGTGAGTAATGGGACGCCTTAGAGGAAGGGAGTTCTTGAAATTGATGCTCTGAATGCCATATTGGCTCAGAACAAAATATTGACTCAACAAGTCAATTTGGTTTCTCAGAGTCTAAATGGATTGCAAAATGCATCCAACAGTACTAAAGAAGCATCTTCTGAAGAAGAAGCTTATGATCCTGAGAACCCTGCAATGGCAGAGGTGAATTACATGGGTGAAGCCTATAGAAACACCTATAATCCCTCATGGAGAAATCATCCAAATTTCTCATGGAAGGATCAACAAAAGCCTTAACAAAGCTTTAATAATGGTGGAAGAAATAGGTTTAGCAATATCAAGCCTTTTCCACCATCTTCTCAGCAACAAACAGAGAATTCTGAGCAGAGCCCCTCTAGCTTAGCAAACATAGTCTCTGATCTATCTAAGGCCACTCTAAGTTTTATGAATGAAACAAAGTCCTCCATTAGAAATTTGGAGGCACAAGTAGGCCAGCTGAGTAAAAAAGTCACTGAAACTCCTCATAGTACTCTCCCAAGCAATACAGAAGAGAATCCAAAAAGAGAGTGCAAGGCCATAACCTTACTTGGTGTGGCCGAACATAGAGAGGAGGAGGAGGACGTGAATCCCAGTAAGGAAGACCTCATGGGACGTCCTCTGGACAAAAAGGTGTTCCCATTTAAGGAACCTAAGGAATCTGAGGCTCATCTAGAGACCATAGAGATTCCATTGAAACTACTTCTGCCATTCATGAGCTCTGATGAATATTCTTCCTCTGAGGAGGATGAAGATATTACTGAAGAGCAAGTTGCTAAGTACCTTGGAGCAATCATGAAGCTGAATGCCAAGTTATTTGGTAATGAGACTTGGGTGGATGAACCCTTCTTGCTCACCAATGAACTAAATGACTTGGTTAGGCAGACATTACCTCAAAAGAAACAGGATCCTGGTAAATTCTTAATTTCCTGCACCATAGGCACCATGAGCTTTGAGAAAGCTCTGTGTGACCTGGGATCAGGCATAAACTTAATGTCACTCTCTGTAATGGAAAAACTGGGAATCTTTGAGGTACAGGCTGCTAAATTCTCATTAGAAATGGCAGATAAATCCATGAAAAAGGCTTATGGACTAGTAGAGGACGTGCTAGTAAAGGTCAAAGGCCTTTACATCCCTGTTGATTTCATAATCCTAGACACTGGGAAGGATAAGGATGAATCTATCATCCTTGGAAGACCCTTCCTAGCCACAGCAAAAGTTGTGATTGATGTGGACAGAGGAGAGTTGATCCTTCAATTAAATGAGGAATACCTTGTGTTTAAAACTCAAGGATCTTCATCTGTAACCATGGAGAGGAAGCAAAAAAGCTTCTCTGAATACAGAGTCAAATAAAGCCCCCACATTCAAACTCTAAGTTTGGTGTTGGAAGGCCACAGCCAAACTCTAAATTTGGTGTTGTTAAGCCATAACCAAACTCTAAGTTTGGTGTTGAGAGGCCACAACCATGCTTTGATCATCTGTGAGGCTCCATGAGAGCCCACTGTCAAGCTATTGACATTAAAGAAGCGCTTATTGGGAGGCAACCCAATTTTATTTATCTATGTTATTTCCTTTTTTTTAGGTTGATGATCATGTGGAGTCACAAAAACAACTGTAAAAAAATTAAAGAAAAATAAAAAACAGCATTAAAAATAGCACACCCTAGAGGAGAAACTTACTGGCGTTTAAACGCCAGTAAGGGTAGCAGAATGGGCATTTAACGCCCAGTCTGGCACCATTCTGAGCGTTAAACGCCAGAAAAAGGCACCAGACTGGTGTTAAACGCCAGAAAGAAGCAATAAACTGGCGTTAAACGCCAGAAACAAGTTACAGCTTGCTGTTTAACGCCAGGAAAGGGATATAATCTGGCGTTTAACGCCAGAAACAAGCAGCAGTCTGGCGTTAAACGCCAGGATTGCATACTAAGGGCGTTTACACGCCTAATTGGAGCAGGGATGACAAATCCTTGACCCCTCAGGATCTGTGGACCCCACAAGATCCCCACCTATCCCACCTCTCTCTCTCTCTCTCCCTCACACATCTCTATAAACACTCTACCCAAAATACCACTCACCAATCAAATCATATCCTCTTCCCTATATTCTCTTCACCAATCACCTCCATATCTCTTCCCCAAAAACCCCACCTACCTCACTTTCAAATTCAAACAATTTTCCCTCCCAAATCTACCCAATTCCATTCGGCCACTATCCATCTCTTTTCCTATAAATACCCCTCTTCACTCCTTCATTTTCACACATCACAAACACTCTCCTACCCCCTTGGCCGAACCACACACTACCCTCCATCTCCTCCTTTTTCTTCTTCCTCCCCTTCTTTCTTTCTTCTTTTGCTCGAGGACGAGCAAATATTTTAAGTTTGGTGTGGTAAAAGCATTGCTTTTTATTTTTCCATAACCATTTATAGCACCTAAGGCCGGAAAAACCTCTAGAAAGAGGAAAGGGAAGGCAAAAGCTTCCACCTCCGAGTCATGAGAGATGGAGAGATTCATTTCAAAGGTCCATCAAGACCACTTCTATGAAGTTGTGGCCAAGAAAAAAGTGATCCCTGAGGTTCCTTTCATGCTCAAGAAAAATGAGTATCCGGAGATCCGACATGAAATTCGAAGAAGAGGTTGGGAAGTTCTCACCAACCCTATTCAATAAGTTGAAATCTTAATGGTTCAAGAGTTTTATGCCAATGCATGGATCACTAGGAACCATGATCAAAGTATGAACCCGAATCCAAAGAATTGGCTTACAAGGTTCGGGGGAAATACTTAGATTTCAGTCCGGAAAATGTAAGGTTGGCGTTCCACTTGCCAATTATGCAAGAAAATGCACGCCCCTACACTAGAAGCGTCAACTTTGATCAAAGGTTGGACCAAGTCCTCATGGACATATGTGTGGAAGGAGCTCAATGGAAAAGAGACTCAAGAGGCAATCCGGTTCAGTTGAGAAGACCGGACCTTAAGCCTGTGGCTAGAGGATGGTTGGAGTTCATCCAACGTTCCATCATTCCTACTAGCAACCGATCTGAAGTGACTGTGGATCGGGCCATCGTGATCCCTAGTATCATGATTGGGGAGGAAGTAGAAGTTCATGAGATCATACCTCTAGAACTCTACAAGGTGGCTGACAAGTCCTCCACTTTGGCAAGGTTAGCCTTTCCTCATCTTATTTGTCACCTATGCAATTTGGCTGGGATTGACATAGAAGGAGACATCCTCATTGAAGAGGACAAGCCCATCACTAAGAAAAGGATGGAGCAAACAAGAGAGCCCACTCATGGACCTCAATAAGAGCATGAGGAAATTCCTCATCAAGAAATCCCTGAGATGCCTCAAGGGATGCATTTTCCTCCACATAATTATTGGGAGCAACTCAACACCTCTTTGGAAGGCTTGAGTTACAACATGGATCAACTAAGGGTGGAGCACTAAAAGCACTCCATCATTCTCCATGAGATTAGAGAAGATCAAAGAGCTATGAGGGAGGAGCAACAAAGGCAAGGAAGAGACATAGAGGAGCTCAAGAGCACCATTGGTTCTTCAAGAGGAAGATGCCCCCTCACTAAGGTGGACTCATTCCTTAATCTCCTTGTCTATTTATTTTTCTGTTTTCAGTTTTGAGCTTTATGTTTGGCTATGTTTATGTCTTCATTACATAATCATTAGTGTCTAGTGTCTGTGTCTTAAAGCTATGAATAATTCCATGAATCCTTCACCTCTCTTAAATGAAAAATGTGCTTAATTACAAAAGAATAAGAAGTAATTGGATTTCAAATATTATCTTGAAATTAGTTTAATTATTTTGATGTGGTGGCAATACTTTTTATTTTCTGAATGAATTCTTGAACAGTGCATATTTTTTATAGTGAAGTTTATGAATGTTAAAATTATTGGCTCTTGAAAGAATGATAAACAAAAAGAAATGTTATTGATAATCTGAAAAATCATGAAATTGATTCTTGAAGCAAGAAAAAGCAGTAAAAAAAAGAAGAAAGAAAAAGAAAAAGCAACCAGAAAAAGCCAATAGCCCTTTAAACCAAAAGGCAAGGGTAAAGAGGATCCAAGGCTTTGAGCATTAATGGATAGGAGGGCCCAAGGAAATAAAATCCAGGCCTAAGCGGCTAAATCAAGCTGTCCCTAACCATGTGCTTGTGTCATGAAGGTCCAAGTGAAAAGCTTGAGACTGAGTGGTTAAAGTCGTGATCCAAAGCAAAAAGAGTGTGCTTAAGAACTCTGGACACCTCTAACTGGGGACTTTAGCAAAGCTGAGTCACAATCTGAAAAGGTTCACCCAGTTATGTGTCTGTGGCATTAATGTATCTGGTGGTAATACTGGAAAACAAAGTACTTAGGACCACGGCCAAGACTCATAAAGTAGCTGTGTTCAAAAATCAACATACTGAACTAGGAGAATCAATTACACTATCTAAAATTCTGAGTTCCTATAAATGTCAATCATTCTGAATTTCAAAGGATAAAGTGAGATGCCAAAACTGTTCAGAAGCAAAAAGCTACTAGCCCCACTCATTTAATTGGGACTAAGTTTCATTGATATTGTGGGATTCATTGTATATTCTCTTCTTTTTATCCTATTTTTTTTTTCAGTTGCTTGGGGACAAGCAACAATTTAAGTTTGGTGTTGTGATGAGAGGATAATTTATATGCTTTTTGGCATTGTTTTTAGGTAGTTTTTAATAGGATCTAGCTACTTTTTAGTATATTTTTATTAGTTTTTAAGTAAAATTTAAATTTCTGGACTTTACTATGAGTTTGTGTGTTTTTCTATGATTTCAGGTATTTTCTGGCTGAAATTGAGGGACCTGAGCAAAAATCTGATTCAGAGGCTAAAAAAGGACTGCTGATGCTGTTGGATTCTGACCTCCCTGCACTCGAAATGGATTTTTTGGTGCTAGAGAAACCCAAATGGCACGCTCTTAATTGCGTTGGAAAGTCAACATCCAGGAATTTTCAGAAATATATAATAGTCCATACTTTGTCCGAGTTTAGATGACACAAACTGGCGTTCAACACCAGCTTTCTGCCCTATTCTGGCGTTAAATGCCAGAAACAAGTTGCAAGCTAGAGTCAAATGCCAGAAACAAGTTACAAACTGGCGTTTAACTCCAAAGAAGGCCTCTACATGTGAAAACTTCAATGCTCAGCCCAAGCACACACCAAGTGGGCCCGGAAGTAAATTTCTGCATTATTTACTTAATTCTATAACCCTAGTAACTAGTTTAGTATAAATAGAATTTTTTACTATTGTACTGGGGTCTTTTTCCCTATTTTAGAATTCATATGCCATTTGGAAAGGCTAGCCATTCAGCCATGCCTAGACTTTGTTCTTATGTATTTTCAACGGTGGAGTTTCTACACACCATAGATTAAGGTGTGGAACTCTGCTGTTCCTCGAGTATTAATGCAAAGTACTATTGTTCTACTATTCAATTCATGTTTATTCTTATTCTAAGATATTCATTCGCACACAAGAACATGATGAATGTGATGATTATGTGACACTCATCACCATTCTCACTTATGAACGCGTGATTGACAACCACTTCCGTTCTACATGAAAACAAGCTTGAATGTATATCTCTTGGGTTTCTAATCAACGATTCAAATCGACTCCCCTCTAACAATGGGGCATCTGAATCTAAGATTAGAATCTTCGTGGTATAAGCTAGGATCAATTGGCAGCATTCTTGAGATCCAGAAAGTCTAAACCTTGTCTGTGTAATTCCGAGTAGGATCTAGGATGGGATGACTGTGACGAGCTTCAAACTCGCGACTGTAGGGCGTGGTGATAGACGCAAAAGGATAGTAAATCCTATTCCTAGACGATCGAGAACCAACAGCTGAATAGCCATACGATATCTGTGCATGGTATTTTTCATCCGAGACGCGAAATCTGACAGTTGATTAGCCGTATAGAAACTGTAGAGGACCATTTTCACTGAGAGAACGGGAAGTAGCCATTGACAATGGTGACACCCAACATACAGCTTGCCATAGAAAGGAGTATGAAGGATTGGATGAAGGCAGTAGGAAAGTAGAGATTCAGAAGGAATAAGGCATCTCCATACGCTTATCTGAAATTTCCACTAATGAATTGCATAAGTATCTCTATCTTTATTTTATGTTTTATTTATCTTTTGATTATCAAAACTCCATAACCATTTGAATTCGCCTGACTGAGATTTACAGGATGACCATAGCTTGCTTCAAGCTGACAATTCCCGTGGGATCGACCCTTACTCACGTAAGGTTTATTACTTGGACGACCCATTGCACTTGCTGGTTAGTTGTGCAAAGTTGTGAAAATGAGTTGAGATTACAATTGTGCATACCAAGTTGTTGGTGCCATTGAGATCACAATTTCGTGCACCAATCATCAATGGTTAGGAGGGTCTAGAATTGGCCTAAAAAGCTCAAATGAGTTTCTATCCTTAACTATATGCTTGTGGTGTGAAGGTGTCAAGAAAATCTTGAGATTGAGCATTTAAAGTCGTGATCGAATGCAATAAAGAGTACGCTTTAGAACTCTGAGCACCACTGTATGAGAATTTAAGCAAAGCTAAATTCAAATCCAAATGGTTCCCCCAGTTAAGTACTTATGGCGTTTATGTATCTAGTGGAAATACTTGAAAACAAAACACTTAGAGTCACGGCTAGGCTCAAAAGGTGCAAAGCACCAAAAGAAAAGCTGTGCTCAAGAATCAAGAAAAACTAAAAGAAGAGAATCAATAATATCATCCGGATTCTAGTTCCAAAGGATGGCAATATTTTTGAGTTTCAAAGGAAAGTGAGATGCCAAAGCTATTCAGAAATAAAGAGCTAATAGCCCCATTTAGTAATTGAAACTAAGCTTCACTGACAACTTTGAAACCTGATGTATTTTTCTCTTCTATTTTAGTTATATTTTATTGAGTTTTAGTATAAAATTAATCTTTTGGATGCTACTTTGAGTTGTTATATTTTTCCTATGATTTTAGGTGAATTTTGGGCAAGTTTGGCAAAATCTTGAGCAAGGATGAAGAAAAGGATAGCATATGCTATCAATCCTGACCTCCGTGCATTCCAAAGAGCATATCTTGAGCTACCAAGGTCCAATTGGCGCGGTCTTAACGGCGTTGAAAAGATAACTTCCAGTATCATGCCCAAAACTGGCATTGAACGTCTACATCTGGAGTACAATGCCCAAGAAGGACCAGTGGTGGACAAAATTGTGATAAAAGAGTTCCAGGCACTGTTAGAGAAGCTCACAACTCCGTTCAACTTAACCAGCAAGTGTACTGGGTCATCCAAGTAATACCTTACGTGAGTAAGGGTCGATTCCATAGAGATTGTTGGAATGAAGCAAGCTATGGTCACCTTGTAAATCTCAGTTAGGCAAATTAAATGGTTATGGATTTCGAAAATTAATTAATAATAAATGGAAAATAAAAAGGGATAAAAATACTTATGTAAATCAATAGTGAGAATTTCAGATAGGCATGTGGAGATGCTAGAATCCTTTCGAATCTCTACTTTCTTATTGCTTTCATCCAATCCTTCTTACTCCTTTCCATGGCAAGCTGTATGTAGGGCATCACCATCATCAATGTCTACTTTTAATCCTCTCAGGAAAATGGTCCTATGCGCTGTCACTGCACAGCTAATCGTCTGGAGGCATCACCCTTGACAATGGCTACATTCCATCCTCTCAGTGAAAATGGTCCAAATGCTCTGTCACAGCACGGATAATCATCTGTCGGTTCTCAATCAGGTTGGAGTAGAATCCATTGATTCTTTTGCGTTTGTCATCACGCCCAGCCTTAAGGAGTTTGAAACTCGTCACAGTCATTCAATACCGGAATCCTACTCGGAATACCACGGACAAGGTTAGACTTTCTGGATTCTCGGGATCCTACTCGGAGTACCACAGACAAGGTTAGACATTCTGGATTCCCGGGATCCTACTCGGAATACCACAGACAAGGTTAGACTTTCCGGATCCCCATGAATGCCGCCATCTATCTAGCTTATACCACGAAGATTCTGTTGGGGAATCTAAGAGATATGCGCCCGGCCTAGAGTAGAACGGAAGTGGTTGTCAATCACGCGCGTTCATAGGTGAGAATGATGATGA
>NC_029772.3:35891617-35892478 GCF_000817695.3 Arachis duranensis | reverse complement strand
ATTGTATTGAAACTTGAGGTACAGCAGAGCTCCACACCCTTAATCTATGGTGTGCAGAAACTCCACCGTTGAAAATACATAAGTGAAAGGTTCAGGCATGGCCGAATGGCCAGCCCCCTTGAATGATCAAAAGACCGAATGATCAAAGACTAAAAAGTCAAAAGATGTCTGATACAATAGTAACTTATCCTATTTATACTAGACTAGCTACTAGGGTTTACATGAGTAAGTAATTGATGCATAAATCCACTTCCGGGGCCCACTTGGTTTATGCTTGGGCTGAGCTTGATCTATCCATGAGCTGAGGCTTTTCTTGGAGTTGAACTCCAAGTTATAACGTGTTTTGGGCGTTCAACTCCGGATCATGACGTGTTTTTAGCGTTTAACTCTAGACAGCAGCATGTACTTGGCGTTCAACGCCAAGTTACATCGTCAATTTCCGAATAAAGTATGGACTATTATATATTGCTGGAAAGCTCTGGATGTCTACTTTCCAACGCTGTTAAGAGCGCACCATTTGGAGTTCTTTAGCTCCAGAAAATCCATTTTTCCAACGCTTTTAAGAGCGCGCCTTTTAGAGTTCTGTAGCTCCAGAAAATCCATTTCGAGTGCAGGGAGGTCAGATTCCAACAGCATCAGCAGTCCTTTGTCAGCCTCATATCAGAGTTTTGTTCAAGTCCCTCAATTTCAGCCGGAAATTACCTGAAATCACAAAAAAACACACAAACTCATAGTAAAGTCTAGAAATGTGAATTTAACATAAAAACTAATGAAAACATCCCTAAAAGTAGCTTGAAGTTACTAAAAACTACCTAAAAACAATGCCAAAAAGCGTATAAATTATCCGCTCATCACAACACC
>NC_029772.3:35889404-35891487 GCF_000817695.3 Arachis duranensis | reverse complement strand
AGATTGTGACTCAGCTTTGCTAGAGTCCCCAGTTAGAGGTGTCCAGAGCTCTTAAGCACACTCTTTTTTTTGCTTTGGATCACGACTTTAACCATTCAGTCTCAAACTTTTCACTTGGACCTTCATGACACAAGCACATGGTTAGGGACAGCTTGATTTAGCCGCTTAGACCTGGATTTTATTTCCTTGGGCCCTTCTATCCATTGATGCTCAAAGCCTTGGATCCTTTTTACCCTTGCCTTTTGGTTTTAAGGGCTATTGGCTTTTTCTGCTTGCTTTTTCTTTTTCTTTCTATTATTTTTTTTCGCCATTTCTCTCTTTTTTTTCGCAAGCTTTCTTTTTCACTGCTTTTTCTTGCTTCAAGAATCAATTTCATGATTTTTCAGATCATCAATAACATTTCTCTTTGTTCATCATTCTTTCAAGAGCCAACAATTTTAACATTCATACACAACAAGATCAAAAATATGCACTGTTCAAGCATTCATTCAGAAAACAAAAAGTATTGTCACCACATCAATAAAATTAAATTAAATTCAAGGATAATTTCGAAATTCATGTACTTCTTGTTCTTTTGAATTAAAGCATTTGTTATTTAAGAGAGGTGAAGGATTAATGGATTTTATTCATAGCTTTAAGACATGGTTACTACATACTAATGATCATGAAGTAGAGACACAAAACATAGATAAACACAACATTAAAAACCGAAAATAGAAAGAAATAAAGAACAAGGAATGAATCCACCTTTAGTGGCGTCTTCTTCTTGAAGGTCCAACAATGTCCTTAAGTTCTTCTATGTCCCTTCCTTGCCTTTGTTGCTCCTCCTTCATTGCTCTTTGATCTTCTCTTATTTCATGGAGAATGATGGAGTGCTCATGATGTTCCACCCTTAATTGTTTAACATTGTGGCTCAAATCTTCTAAGGAAGTGTTGAGTTGTTCCCAATAGTTGTTGGAAGGAAAGTGCATCCCTTGAGGCATCTCAGGGATTTCTTGATGATGAGCTTCCTCATGCATCTCTTGAGAACCATGAAGGGTCTCTCTTGCTTGCTCCATCCTCTTCTTGGTGATGGGCTTATCCTCTTCAATGGAGATGTCCCCTTTTATGATAACTCCAGCTGAGTAACATAGATGGCAAATAAGGTGAGGAAAAGCTAGCCTTGCCATGGTGGAGGGCTTGTCGGCTATTTTGTAGAATTCATTGGAGATGACTTCATGAACTTCTACTTCTTCTCCAATCATGATGCTATGAATCATGATGGCCCGATCCACAGTAACTTCAGATCGGTTGCTAGTGGGAATGATGGAGCGTTGAATAAACTCCAACCATCCTCTAGCCACAGGCTTGAGGTCCAGTCTTCTTAGTTGAACTGGCTTGCCCTTGGAGTCTCTTTTCCAATAAGCTCCTTCCACACATATTTCCATTAGGAGATCCGGATACTCATTCTTCTTGAGCTTGAAAGGGACCTCAGGGATCACCTTCTTCTTTGCCACAACATCATAGAAGTGGTCTTGATGGCTCTTGGAGATGAATCTTTCCATCTCCCATGACTCGGAGGTGGAAGCTTTTGTCTTCCCTTTTCCTTTTCTAGAGGATTCTCCGGCCTTAGGTGCCATTGATGGTAGTGGAAAACAAAAAGATTTGTGCTTTGACCACACCAAACTTAAAATATTGCTCGTCCTCGAGCAAGAGAAGAAAGAAGAAGAAGAAGAAGAAGAAGAGAATATGGTAGAGAGGGAGAGATGGAAGTTCATCCAAGGTGAAGAAGAGGGGATTGTGTTGTGTGAAAATGAAGTAGAATGGAAGGGTATATATAGGGAGAGGGGAGGGTGTAGGTTCGGCCATTTTAGGGTGGGTTTGGGTGGGAAAGATTTTTGAATTTTGAAGGTAGGTGGGGTTTATGGGGAAGAGTGGATGGATGTGAGTAGTGAATAGGTGATTGGGAAGAGAGATTGAGGTGATTGGTGAAGAGTTTTTGGGAAGTGTGACATGTGGGGAATACTCATCACAAAATAGGATTAGGAGGTAAGGTGGGAATATGTTAGGTGGGGATCCTGTGGGGTCCACAGATCCTGAGGTG
>NC_029772.3:35888459-35889279 GCF_000817695.3 Arachis duranensis | reverse complement strand
CGTTTAAACGCCGAGTGGTGCACGTTCTGGGCGTTCAACGCCCATGTAAAGCATGTTTCTGGCGTTGAACGCCAGTTTCATATTTGTTACTGGTGTTCAGCGCCAGCTTTTTCCTCTAGGCACATTCCTGGCGTTCAGCGCCAGAATGTTGCTTGTTTCTGGCATTCAGCGCCAGTTTCATGCTCTTTTCTGGCGTTGAACGCCAGCCAGATGCACCTTACTGGCGTTGAACGCCAGCCTGTGCTTCCTCCAGGGTGCGAATTTTTTTCTACTGTTTTTTATTCTATTTTTAATTTTTATGATTTTTTTGTGACTCCTCATGATCATGTACCTAATAAAACACAAAATAACAATAAAATAAAAATTAGATAAATAAAATTGGGTTGCCTCCCAACAAGCGCTTCTTTAATGTCAATAGCTTGACAGTGGCTCTCATGGAGCCACAAAGGTGATCAGGTCAATGTTGTATAGTCCCAACACCAAACTTAGAGTTTGGATATGGGATCTTAACACCAAACTTAGAGTTTGGTTGTGGCCTCCCAACACCAAACTTAGAGTTTGACTGTGGGGGCTCTTCTTGACTCTGAACTGAAAGAAGCTCTTCATGCTTACTCTCTTTTGTCACAGAGAGATGGCCATGTGCCTTAAACACAAGGTAGTCCCCATTCAATTGAAGGACTAATTCACCTCTGTTGACATCTATCACAACTCTTTCTGTGGCTAGGAAAGGTCTTCCAAGGATGATGCATTCATCCTCTTCCTTCATAGTGTCTAAGATTATGAAATCAGCAGGGATGTAAAGGCCTTCAACCTTTACTAA
>NC_029772.3:35887830-35888339 GCF_000817695.3 Arachis duranensis | reverse complement strand
CCCAGCTTCTCCATTACAGAGAGTGGCATAAGATTTATCCCTGACCCCAGATCACATAGAGCATTTTCAAAGGTCATGGTGGCTATGGTACAAGGTATTAAGAACTTGCCAGGATCTTGTTTCTTTTGAGGTAGAGTTTGCTGAATCCAGGTATCTAGTTCATTAATGAGCAAGGGAGGTTCACTTTCCCAAGTCTCATTACCAAACAACTTGGCATTCAGCTTCATGATAGCTCCTAAATATTGAGCAACTTGCTCTTCAGCCATATCTTCATCCTCTTCAGAGGAAGAATAGTCTTCAGAGCTCATGAATGGCAGAAGGAGATTTAGTGGAATCTCTATGGTCTCTATATGAGCCTCAGATTCCTGTGGATCCTTAATAGGAAACTCCTTCTTGCTTGAGAGACGTCACAGGAGGTCTTCCTCACTAGGATTTTCGTCCTCCTCCTCCCTTGTGCATTCGGCCATATTGATTATATCAATGGCCTTGCACTCTCCTTTTGGATTCTC
>NC_029772.3:35885335-35887770 GCF_000817695.3 Arachis duranensis | reverse complement strand
TCACCCATGTAATTAACCTCTGCCATGGTAGGGTTCTCAAGATCATAAGCTTCTTCAGAAGTTGCCTCTTTAGTACTGTTGGATGCATGTTCCCATCCATTCAGACTTTGAGAGATCATGTTGACTTGTTGAGTCAACACTTTGTTCTGAGCCAATATGGCATTCAGAGCATCAATTTCAAGAACTCCTTTCTTTTGAGGTATTCTATTATTTACGGAATTCCTCTCAGAAGTGTACATGAATTGGTTGTTTGCAACTATGTCAATGAGTTCTTGAGCCTCTTCAGGCGTTTTCTTTAGGTGAATAGATCCACCTACAGAATGGTCCAATGACATTTTCGAAAATTCAGACAGGCCATAATAGAATATATCTAATATGGTCCATTCTGAAAACATGTCAGGTGGACATCTTTTGGTCAGCTGCTTGTATCTTTCCCAAGCTTCATAGAAGGATTCACCATCTTTTTATTTGAAGGTTTGAACATCCACTCTAAGCTTGCTCAGCTTTTGAGGAGGAAAGAATTTATCCAAGAAGGCAGTGACCAGCTTATCCCAGGAGTCCAGGCTATCCTTGGGTTGTGAATCTAACCATATTCTAGCTCTGTCTCTTACAGCAAAAGGGAAAAGCATGAGTCTGTAGACTTCACGATCAACTCCATTCGTCTTTACAGTCTCACAAATCTGCAAGAACTCAGTTAAAAACTGGTAAGGATCTTCAGATGGAAGTCCATAAAACTTGCAGTTTTGTTGCATTAAGGCAACTAGCTGAGGTTTCAGCTCAAAGTTGTTGGCTCCAATGGCAGGAATGGAGATGCTTCTTCCATCAAATTTGGATGTTGGCTTTGTGAAGTCACCAAGCATTCTCCTTGCATATTATTATTTTCGGCTGCCATCTCTTTCTCTTGTTCGAAAATTTCTGAAAGGTTGTTTCTGGATTGTTGTAATTTAGTTTCTCTTAGTTTCCTTTTCAGAGTCCTTTCAGGTTCAGGATCAATTTCAACAAGAGTGCCTTTTTCTCTGTTCCTGCTCATATGAAAGAGAAGAGAACAAGAAAAGAAGAGGAATCCTCTATGTTACAGTAAAGAGGATCCTTATTATTAGTAGAAGAAGAAAGGGGAGAAGAGTAAAGAAGAATGGGTTCGGATATTTAGATGGAGAGAGGTGAAGAGAAGTGTTAGTAAATAATTAATTAAATAGAATAAGAAAAGAGAGGGAGAATTCGAAAATAATTTTAAAAAGGTGTTAGTAATTTTCGAAAATTAGAGATAAGATAAGATTAAAATTAAAATTTAAAACAAAAAAAGAATTTTTGAAAAAGAGATGAGATATTTTCAAAAATTAGAGAGATAAAAGTAGTTAGGTGGTTTTGAAAAAGATAAGAAACAACACAAAGTCAAAGAGTTAGTTGAAAAAGATATTAAAGTCAAATTTGAAAAGATAATAAGATAAGAAGTTAGATAAGATATTTTAAAATCAAATTTTTGAAAAAGATAAAATTTTGAAAAAGATATGACAAAAAGATAAGATAAGAAAATGTGATAAAAAGATATGTTTGAAAAAGATTTAATTTTTTAAAATTAAAATTAATTACTTAACTAACAAGTAACTACAAGATATGATTCTAGAATTTAAAGATTGAACCTTTCTTAACAAGAAAGTAACAAACTTCAAATTTTTGAATCAATCACTTTAATTGTTAGCTAATTTTCGAAAATTTGATATAAAGATAAGAAAAATATTTTGAAAATATTTTGAAAAAGATTTTTGAAATTTTCGAAAAAGAGGAAAAATTGGGGAAGATATGATTTTTGAAAAAGATTTTGAAAAGATAAGATTTTTAAATTTTGAAAATTTGACTTGACTTGTAAGAAATAACTAATTTTAAAAATTTTTGACTAAGTCAACTCAAATTTTCGAAAATTATGAGAAAAATAAGGAAAATATATTTTTTTTTTATTTTTGAAATTTTAAAGATGAGAGAGAAAAACACAAACATGACCCAAAACATGAAAATTTTGGATCAAAACACTTAATGCATGCAAGAACACTATGAATGTCAAGATGAACACCAAGAACACTGTGAAGATCATGATGAACATCAAGAACATATTTTTGAAAAATTTTTGATGCAAAAAAAACATGCAAGACACCAAACTTAGAAATCTTTAATGCATGGACTCTAACAAACGAAAAATGTATATGAAAAACAACAAACAACACAAAACAAGAAAACATCAAGATCAAACAAGAAGACTTGTCAAGAACATCTTGAAGATCATGAAGAACACTATGAATGCATGGAATTTTCGAAAAATGCAAGAAAAATTTTTAAAGCATGCAATTGACACCAAACTTAAAAATTGACTCAAGACTTAAACAAGAAACACAAAATTTTTTTTGATTTTTATGATTTTCTAATTTTTTTGTATTTTTATT
>NC_029772.3:35883992-35885140 GCF_000817695.3 Arachis duranensis | reverse complement strand
AAATTGTGATAAAAGAGTTCCAGGCACTGTTAGAGAAGCTCACAACTCCGTTCAACTTAACCAGCAAGTGTACTGGGTCATCGAAGTAATACCTTACGTGAGTAAGGGTCGATCCCACAGAGATTGTTGGTATGAAGCAAGCTATGGTCACCTTGTAAATCTCAGTTAGGCAAATTAAATGGTGAGAATTAATTAATAATAAATGAAAAATAAAAAGGGATAGAAATACTTATGTAAATCAATAGTGAGAATTTCAGATAGGCATGTGGAGATGCTAGAATCCTTTCGAATCTCTACTTTCTTATTGCTTTCATCCAATCCTTCTTACTCCTTTCCATGGCAAGCTGTATGTAGGTCATCACCATCATCAATGGCTACTTTTAATCCTCTCGGGAAAATGGTCCTATGCGCTGTCACTGCACGGCTAATCATCTGGAGGCATCACCCTTGTTGATAGCTACATCCCATCCTCTCAGTGAAAATGGTCGGCTACATCCCATCTCTCAGTGAAAATGGTCCAAATGCTCTGTCACAGCACGGCTAATCATCTGTCGGTTCTCAATCAGGTTGGAGTAGAATCTATTAATTCTTTTGCATTTGTCATCACGCCCAGCCTTCAGGAGTTTGAAACTCGTCACAGTCATTCAATACCGGAATCCTACTCAGAATACCACGGACAAGGTTAGACTTTCCGGATTCCCGGGATCCTACTCGAAGTACCACAGATAAGGTTAGACTTTCCGGATTCCCATGAATGCCGCCATCTATCTAGCTTATACCACGAAGATTCTGTTGGGGAATCTAAGAGATATGCGTCCGGCCTAGAGTAGAACGGAAGTGGTTGTCAATCACGCGTGTTCATAGGTGAGAATGATGATGAGTGTCACGGATCATCACATTCATCAAGTTGAAGTGCAACGTATATCTTGGAATAAGAATAAAAGAGAATTGAATAGAAAGTAATAGTAATTGTATTGAAACTTGAGGTACAGCAGAGCTCCACACCTTTAATCTATGGTGTGCAGAAACTCCACCGTTGAAAATACATAAGTGAAAGGTTCAGGCATGGCCGAATGGCCCGTCCCCTTGAATGATCAAAAGACCGAATGATCAAAGACTAAAAAGTCAAAAGATTAAACTGTCAAAAG
>NC_029772.3:35860654-35883920 GCF_000817695.3 Arachis duranensis | reverse complement strand
GCGTTTAACTCCAGACAGCAGCATGTACTTGGCGTTCAACGCCAAGTTATGTCGTCAATTTCCGAATAAAGTATGGACTATTATATATTGCTGGAAAGCTCTGGATGTCTACTTTCCAACGCCATTGTGAGCGCGCCATTTGGAGTTCTGTAGCTCCAGAAAATCTATTTCGATTGTAGGGAGATCAGATTCCAACAACATCAGCAGTCCTTTTGTCAGCCTTTTTCAGAGTTTTGCTCAAGTCCCTCAATTTCAGCCAGAAATTACCTGAAATCATAGAAAAATACACAAACTCATAGTAAAGTCCAGAAATGTGAATTTAACATAAAAACTAATGAAAACATCCCTAAAAGTAGCTTGAACTTACTAAAAACTACCTAAAAACAATGCCAAAAAGCGTATAAATTATCCGCTCATCAACCAGCCTCTAGCGTTGAACGCCCAAAACTGGCATTCAACGCCAGCTATGGAGCAGAGGACAGCGAGTTCACCCCCTAATGGGCATTCAATGCCCATTCTTTTAGGGTTAATATTTACTATTTAAAGAGGAGATCACTTAGGTTATGGACATCGACCATCAGACAGATCTTCTTTGTTTTCTGTAAAGTTATGAGCAACTAAAGCTCCTAGGTTAAGGTTAGGAGCTGTGTTTATTCCCATGGATTAATATTATTATTTTTTCTATTTTAATATATGTTTAATTCTATTCTATGATATATTATTGTTCTTTATCTAAATGAATTTGGGGTGGAACGGAAGTATGACCCCTTATTCTACATGAGTTCTTGCGAGTCCCTGACCGGATAGTATTGAGATACATCTTGAGAATACATCACCTAAACTGCAAATTGCCTGGGCTAATTAGATATGTGACATAAAATTTGGTTATCTTTGGGTGATTGAGATTTCTATGGCGCTAAAGCTAGAATACTGAGCTTCATTCTCTATTTCGAAAGATCTGACCTTGTCTGTGGCACTTTAAGTAGGATTAAGAGAGATTGAATTGCGTGAGCTTCATCCTCGTTCAGATTAAATGACTACTGACCCTTGCGTTTGATGTGGATTAGAGGAGATTAATTGACCACTGACCCTGGCGTTACTTACTTACAGCTTTGCCATAGAATGAATCATTCGTTGTTAATATAGTCAGTAAGAAGTACTAATCTAGAAAGATAAGCATCTCCAAAGCCTTAACTGATTTCTCATTATTGTTTCTACACCAATTTTGTACTGCTCTCTTTATTATTTTATTTTATGCGTCTACAACAACAACTCCCTTTTCTATTTTCCTGACTAAGTTATGCAAGATAACTATTTCTTGCTCAATCCAACAATCCTCGTGGGATTGACCCTCACTCACCTGAGGTATTACTTAAACGATCCGGTACACTTGCTGGTGAAGTTGTGCGAGTTCAATTTCGCGCACTAGCCTTGAGGTGATCAATCCCTGAGGGTTGCCGCATTTAGTTCGTGCCGTTAGATGAGGCAATACTTTTAAAAAAATGAATTTTATTTGAGGTTTGGGACTTTTTAAAACCTCTCAATGTGGGTAGGAAAAAGTGCCCAATAAGAAAATATACAATTTAACAACTTAAGCAAGAAACGAAAGTGAAAAAAATAAAAAATAAAGGGTAAAGAAATAGTCCTGAACGACCTCGATCTTGTTGCTTTGGAAGAATGTTTCTACGTATAGTAGTTCCATAAGTTTGTGGCATTTCAGGATCTCGGGAGCTCGGTCTAGTCTAGTCTTTCGAGCCTGTAGGCTCTTTTTCTGATTACCGTTTTGATTTGGTAGGTACCCTCCTAATTAGGAGTGAGCTTCCCTTCTCCAGGAGTGGGGGGGGGGACCAATGTCGTTACGTTGTAAGACAAGGCCTCCTGGTTCGAAGTCTCATTGTACCGTGCTGTGATTGTACCTTAGACTTATTCTTTGTTTTAGGGCTAGATCCCGTAGGTGTGCTATGCTCCTGACCTCGTCTGCGCGGTCCCTCTCTGTTTTTTTGTCACTTCCTCCCACGGTTCTGCGCTGGTTGGGGCCTTGGTGTGCATCGAGGTAGGCGAGGAAGATGCATGCCGCGTCTCGGGATCTCTTGCAGAGGGCTAAGCTGGTGTTGTCGTACTCTACCGTGATTTCTCGGTCCCCGCGTATCGTTCCGATGGTGCCATTATCAGCCTAGAACTTCATGATTAGAAACTTGGTGAAGATGACGACAGATAGATTGTTGATTGTCTTTCTTACAAGGATGATGTTGTAGGCAGTGGAGTCCTTGAGGACCACGAATTCGGAGAGGATAATCTTCCTCTGGTTTCTAGTTTCGATGGTTAGTAGTAACACTATGGAACCATCCATTTTGAGGAAGTTATCTCCAAATCCGATAACACTTTAATATTTTTTATATTTCCATTATATACATAATATAAATGAGCTTAAACTAGTACACATTAACATGAAAATAAACTTCTGTATTATACAAACTAAAAAATATAAAGATTAATATATCAATTTTTTACTGATCATTGATCAATTTTATTTTTAGTGAAATCTAATTAAATTAGTCTAATAATTAATTGGTCCAAATAAAAATCACTCACACAAATGTAGAAATTATACACTTTAATATTTTCATTCTTCGGTTGTTCTTGTACTAAGTTTTTCTTTCTTCTTTATTATTATCGCTGCTTTTTTTTCCTATATATTTCATGTTGTAAAAGAAAAAAAATAAGAAACGGAGGACAAAAAAGAGAAAAAATTTGACAGAAAATAGAACATTTTCAAAGGACAGAAGGAAAAGAACATTATCATATAAGCATTGCCTATATTTTTTTCTAAACTCAAAATTTTTTATATTTTCCTTCTAAAATTTACATTTTTTTGTCTTAACATTTTGTTTTTTTGCTCTAAGTTTTTTTTTCTCTGTGTCTCTTCCAAAATTCTTGTGTTTGTTATTAAAAAATTTATGTGTTTTCTTCTTTTGTTTATTTTAAAAAATTTATGCTTATGAGAAAAATACTTATATTTAGAAAAATAAATTTTTGTATATGAATAAAAAATTTATGTTGTGTTTTTTTTTAATTTTATTTTTAAAAAATTTATGTGTTTAAAATGAAAATTTTGTGTTTATATAACAAAAAATTGTATTTAAGTAAACATAATGATGTGATTTCTTCTTATGTGTTTATCATTAGGCCTTAGGGTTTAATCCTATATTTATCGTAAAAAAATTATATATTTTACCAAGATAAAGATTAACAAAAAAAAATATAGAGTAGCATGAAGAAATAAAGAGAAAAAATTATTATTGTATTAGTTCAGTTTACCATCTCTCTAAACGTAGATTTTGTGTATTTTTTTTTTAAATGTGAGTATTTTTTGTTTGAACATTTTTTTAATGTCATTTAAATTATTGCAACCAAAAACAATTTCATGTTTATATACAAAGAACAAAAAAATGATATTTATCCTTTAATAGACCAATCTCTATTCAATCTTTATATCTAATAATTTAATTTTAATAATTTTAATCATACATCTTTTAATTTTTAAGAATACTGTATATAGTTAAATTTAATTTGAATTTAATAAAAATTTATCATTTTTGTAACTTCTTCCTAATATCTTAATTTTTTTTATATTTTTTTCACTTAAATACAAACTCATATCTTATCATCATTTTCAATTAAATTGTTTATCTATGTTATTGTTTTGCTGTTTGTGTGATTGAGGTGATTGTTACTCGTTGTTCTCATATTCTAGATAGTAGAATACTTTTTTTTGTTATTTATTAAAAAAATGGTTTTGAAGTTATGATTTTGCGTTTAAAATTTAGAATTTAGAATTTAAGATTTTAGAATTTTAGGATTCGTTTAGATAGAATGATGGAATTAGAAAGAAAAGAAAAAGAAAAAAAAGAAGAAACCGGAAATAATTTAGATAAATTTTTAATTTCTCTTAGTATGTTTGGATGAAAGAAAAATAAAAAAATAGAAATGAATCGAAAGAATAATTTTTTATGTTTAATTAGATAGAAAATTAGAACAGAAAAAAGTATTAAATGATATTTTTATTCATGTATTATCAAAGAAAGTATTCTATCCATATAAATTTATTATTTAATTTAAAATAAATAAAATAAAATAAATATATCATTATAATAAATAATTGAATAAAATTTTTATCATTGTTATAAATTAATGTAATTATAATAATATATTAGTAATTATTAGCAAGAACTTGTTAAATCTATTAGTTGGACTCATAATAAATTTAAAGCTGCTCCTGTTATTCAGCCTAGAGCCTTGAGTATTGCATAAGAACGTCTTATAGAATTTTGATATTGAATACTTTTTTCAATTCTCAATGATTTTAGGTATAATTTATAATCAAATATTAGTATCAAAAATGTTCTAAATATTGTCAATTCTAATATATTAGTATCAATTTTTTATCATAAATTGAGTTATAGAGGTATAAATGAGACGGTTCTAGTGATATTAGAAAGTTAATATCCACGACTTCAAAATGATATGTATATATTTATATTGCACAAAAAGAATAAGCCACATAATTTTTTGTGTACAAGAATAAAGATGTATACATGTCATATTTAATGAGTACGTGGTTCATATTTTTGGTTTTAAAAAGTCTCCATGTATAAAAATTTCAAGTATAAAAGGAAGAAATAATCAAAGGAGTTTTGGGTGAGTAAGTATTAGATTCATTTACATTTTTTAGGTTAGTTTTTTAGAGAGAAAAACTATCTCCTCTCTCTAAAATTAGAGTTAGATTTAGTTGGTTTAGATTAATTTTTGTTTAATTTTTATCCTTTTTACAAGAATTAGTCTCTATTTTCATCTTCTATTATCTTTTTTTCAGTGATATTTTTATTTTTATGCTTTTTTTATTTTATTGTTATGAATACTTTTGATGTTTTATATTAAACCTCTGATTTGATATTTAATGAAGTATTTGTCTCACAAATATTGTTTATTATTACTTTTTGATGTTGATTTCATATTTTCTAAAAATTTGATTATATTAAGAGTAGAGTTTAGTTCATTATAACTAAGTATTTGATAAAATGTGTATTTTAAATTGAGAGTAGTGTAGTTACTTAACTTGAGTTTATGACTTAGGTTAGTCTTTAATTACATGTTCGTACTTAATTAATTATAATTGAAGTAGTTAAATTGGTCTAATTAATCTAACTCTAACCAACTCTTTACTTTAATTGTATGTATGTTTGATTGGATTGACTCGTTGGGACAATTCTCTATAATTCATCAACATAGATAAAGTAGTAATGAAATATGACTCTAGGAAGCATCCATAAGCCAAGCCTAATTAATTGCATTTACTTTGTTACTTTAATTTTCTAAATTGTCTCTTTAATTTTCATTACTAGTTATTTTTTAAAAATTTATTTTCTTGCCTTCAAAACTCCCTTGGAGACAATTAATCTAATTTCACTCTTTATGAAAAATAACTCAAGTCTTAAAATTTTCATTTATACTTTTTTAAAGGTTTAAAGAATCTTCGTCCCTTTTAAATTTGGTTACAAAAAGTCTGACCTTTAGAAGTGCTACAAGAATCATAATCGAATTTGAAAATAGAACTTCAAACCACAAATTTTTACACACCAATTTCATGTGCTCTATTAGATTAGTTTGAATGACTAAATTTAAAATTGTTCTCAGCAGCAAAATTAATTCACCTTCAAATTTTAAAAATTATCATTCAAATTAATTATTTTATTTATTTTATTCATATTTTTATTTTCTTCCATGGTACTTTTAACATTATCCTTAGTTGCTCTATCTTAACCATATATTGAATAAATTTGTTATAATATTTGATTGAAGTTTGTATTCATTTTTCTACATCTACTCCTGCCTACACAAAGAGTTGATGGATATATGTTAATATAATCATATGGTTTCAATTCTTTAAATTGTGAGTATTTTTATGCATAAAAACACCCTCAAAAGTAATATTTTTATGCTCCTCTAATCACAAAATATTGGCTATATATCTATACAAACTAATAGTGATAAGAAAAATTAAACCCAATAATAAAAGGCACAACAAAAACCGTAAGTAAGTAAGGTTTTATAATAGACTTATAAGAAATATGTTTTTAATAATCTAGGTTATCGAAAGATTTTTTTATTAGACCTTTGAAAAACTTATCCTTGATAACCTAAAAAAAAATAAAACTGAAAGAACTAATGCTAAAAGTTACATTAAATAAAATCCTTCAATTTCTTTATGCAACAAGCAAAGCAAATCATTTATCTCATTTGAATACATAAACAAACGTACAGCAAAGCAACTAAAAAATTTATTCATAAAAACTTTTTTGAATTGTCTTACAAAAGTGTTCAAATAGTCTCCTAATAGATCAGAGCCTTACCGCGAGTTAAATCTCCAAGAATAAAACTATAAATTCTAAAATTAAATAAAAGATATGACTCCAAAATTAATCCTAACTAATTTAAATAAGATTTGATCTTATTAGATTAGGTCAAATTTGATTTAAATATTAAACTCCTAAAATTTGTAAATTAATTTAAATAAGATTAGATTATATCTTATTTAAATTTTAAACTCCTAAAATACTTCTAAACAAATAAAATTTTTTGATAAATTCTAACAATAAATCAAATTTAAATATAAACTATCTAAATTGAAATTTGAATTACTAAAAATAAAAAATCCAATGAGAATCAACTTTGAATTTAATTTTTATATGCTCCATAACTTAGCTCTTCCTACTTAAGTAATTTTTTATATGAACTAAATCTAACCAATTTAGTTAGAAACCATTTAGATTTAGAAACTCCTCATAATTGTTTCCACTCCAAGTAACTCCAAGAAATTCGTATTCTTTCCTGCCAAAGTCGATGCAATTACATTTGAGATAAACTCTTGGTCTCCTTGATTTTCAAGCCAATATAATGTGATTTTTCTATTGTTGAGCATGACAAGATTATCATTCTATCTTTAATTCTAAAATGACAAAAATAACCTCTTGACCTCGTAGCATGATCTTCCTCTTCAAAAAGATTCATCCTCAAATATGCATATATATCAAAAGAAAAAAATACATCAAACACAACCAAAACATAGTACTTATCATGTAAGTTTATCTTGTTAGTGCTATCATTGATAATCCCCAACAAGTTATTGTGAATCATTTTCTCTAACAACAAGTGTATGTTTTTTATTAATAAAAAGTTTTTTTTTTTGAAATAGATTCGAATCCAATCTCCTAATTCAAAGACTATATTTTAATGGTTCTTCTTTACTCACGAAATAATGGCTATATCCTTCTTGTTAATTGTATTATGATCATTTGTATGTGCAAGTTTAACTTTTGCAACCTTAATTTCACCATATAGCATAACACCATCACTCGAAGGCAAAAACATTAAATCCAAAATAGTCAAGATGTTAAAATCATTTAATGATTTACAAAGATAACCAACAGAGTTATAAATTATAGAAGAATTTCGCTAGGGAGACAATGAGCTATTTATACAATATGTACAATGGACTATTTATTTGGCCCATTTTAAAATAAAAATGAAAGTGATCCCTCATTTACCCTAGTTGAAACCCCTAATTTCAAATTATTCCCCCATTTACCTTTATTGATCGTCGGTAACCTTACCCCCAAAATCCCCCACTATCGCTGCTCAACCTCCCCCTACCCTCACGCTGCCATAAGCACCCGCAACCTGCCACAGCTCCGACGAGAATTGCATAGCCCACTCGTCTGTGCGTCATCCTCCTTCGATGGTAGCATCGAATTCGCACCATCGGCGCTGAACATCTGACCAGTGCGTTGCCGCATGAGCTAGTATATCCATCACCACCACCCCTTTTGTAGCGCCCAGCCTCCGCACACGTACCCAGTCGCAGGCAGCAACCGCGTCGCACTGTTCTGGGTTGAACACCCCAACTTTGCGTCGCCTCCTGACATGGACCAGTCATCGGTGCCGACCCGAAGAGCAGCACCCGAACCTGGTTGTCACACGTCATCTCTGCGTCAGCTTGCGGCCACAATTCTGTATCTTGCATCAGATAGTTGATGTCGTGACCATTGGACGGGCCAGGTCTCACTGGTGTTAAGGCCCTCATTTCCGACCGTCGTCAACCATCTACGGTTAGTGGGTTAATTTTTTCTTTTCACAATTTATCTTTCTGTTGCTTCTTGTTCTAGATACAGTTTATCCTGCTGAGATATTTGATTGCACATGGTGAAAAACTAGATAGATACAATTTTAGTATGTTGGAACATGTTGAATAAGATGTTGGCTGAGATGGTTAAAATTGATTTAACAATAGCGCGAGAAAGGTTGCAAAATTTAGGTAATCTGGTTTAAATAGCAGAATATTTTTTCCACGCCTGGTTGACCTTTGCATGCTATGTGACGTAAATAAGATGACCATTGTCGATCTTTAGTTGACCCTAATTGAATGGTTACTTTAGCAGGGTATCATATGGTTGGTTTTGATGGTAGTTCTTTTGCTTTCTTGACTAAAATTTTTTTTTGTATTTTTTTATTTTGGACGAGTTCCCTTTTTTATTCTTGTTCAGCAATAAAGCGCAATATCTAAGTCCTATTATATAGACCCCGAGGTACAATAAATGTATATATGCTCATCAAGTATCGCCAAAAATTGCATAGGTCAGTAGATTATATAAAAGTGTTCTGTTATCCTTTGATCATAATTCAATTTAACCTAGTTGTCCTGATTTTAAAAGTATGAATTCTTTTCACTTTTCAGATAATTCAATTTACACATCAACATATAAAGAACAAATAGGATGGTTACTTTCCCAAAATATTTGGATGGTTATTTTTCATGATGATGGCTACTATTTTGATTCCAAAATATTGTCAACTAGTTTCAATCAGTTGATGTTTAATGGGTCTCTTTTTTGTATGTAAGCAAAGGTATATATGATGCTCGAAGCAGGGTCCAGTATTTGATATTAATGCCGGATTTTACTTGAAATGGTTGATTAATTTAATGTATATTGGGATGGTTTTTGGTTGCTGTAAATGTTGCTTTGAGGGGATACCATGTTCTTAAGTTGTGTAAATCTAATTTACCTTGCTAATTGTTATGGTTTTTTAATTCCAAAATATTGTCAGCTTGTTTGAACAAGTTGTTGTTTGATGGTCTCTTCTTTTTATAGATAAGACAATGCATATATAATGCTAATTATATTAACCGTTTATTTAGTTTGAAGAAGTTCAAGTACGATCTTTACTATCACACATATGACTTACATTAATTTTGTTATGAACATATCACATAAAGAGATTAATTTTCTTATATTCGGTGTTAAATTAGTTTATCTAATTATATAACACATGTAAAAGATGTTAGGTGTAAAGGGTTCTAATTTTGTACTAGAAGAAAGGACAAGATATGGGTCCAGTAGTGCGTATGGTTGTTCACTAAGATGTTCTTAGTAGCCATGAATAAAACTGATAATGCAACCATGTAGTGTATCTCAGAGTTGATATTATAATATTTATATGAATAAGATCGTTTGGAGATATAAAATCACAAAAGTCACCGCTTTCCTATTGCTTTTTTTTTCTTCAAGTGGCTATGTTCTGTTTCAAAAAGACATAGAAGTGTGGATCCAATCCATTCAGGTCCTTAATCACTAATATTTCAAGAAAGCTTGATTTTTCTATCAAGAATTACTAATCTTACAAAAATACTACTGATCTGTATCCTCTAATTTTAATTATGTATACATCTTGTTATTTTATTGTATGACTTATAAAATACTAAAAAGACCAATGTTATATGACTAGTAAATATGATTAGTTTTGTCCATATTCAGATGGTTGATTTTCATATATGGAAAGTTTACTATGTTGGTATTTTGTGTGAGTATGGTGATGTTTGAGGATTGTCTTGTATTTCAGTGAGAAAATGTATACATGATCCCTAGAGTGTACTCTGAACTCGGATATTCATTCCTGGATCGACGTGGAATATAAGGTTACTTCAATAAATATGTGGATGGTTGAATTGCACTAATTACTTTGCTGTTTTCATGTGCCATCTTGTTGCTTTGTGTGAATCTGATTTACCTTTCTAATTGTTGTGTTTATGATTGGCCGAGTCGGTCTCTCACACCACTTAAATTCTTGTTGTGGACATCGGCCTTATAATTTTTTTGTATTAGCAGCTGAAATGATTACAAGGTTTTTTTTATCATGTGATTATAATTTTTCTTAGCTGGTTATAAACTGAATAGATTCTTGCATTGAATTTCAGAGAACCTATTGCGTGAGTAACTTTTCACGGCGCTCCAACCATCCATTATCATACCGTCCGAACGCAAAATCAGATGGGTAAAATGGTATCACATTATTTATGTGATTGAAAAAACATGTTTGGTTATATGTTGTGACATAAATTTTTTTTATTTTTTGCTCGACAGAAATTAGTCGAGACGTGATGCTCACCTTGCTACATCAACAACTTATTTTCCCACTTGGAACTATATAATGAGGACGCAAAGTTGGCTGAGATTGAGGCTATTGGATTTGATTTCCTGCGACAGGTACCATTGTGGCCTGTGAAGCAGAGCATCATGCTTCAACTTGCGAGGTCCTATGACGTGGAATCAAACACTCTCAGGGTCGACACAGGGGACATCCGTGTTACCGCCAAACTAATCGGCAATGTATTCGGCATACCTTCTAGAGGCTAGTAGAAGTTATGTAACATGATATTTACTATGCGTGTTTTTTGATTTGCCTTTGTAAACACTGATTGATTATTGTATAATGTTTCGTTAATGTAGGGGACCCAATCCCAGAACTGCAGAAGAAAAATGCATCCCATCTGGCACTTAAGAGACAGTTCCAAAAGAAAACAACAACACAATTGTGGGACTTTGTCTTTGGCTATCCAATGGAGACCGAGCAACAAAGGATGACTTTTAGACGATACTTTATCCTAATAGTTCTAAAGATATTTCTTTGCCCCACAAGCCAGCAGACTATCTCCCCATGGCACCTCCCTCCGATTTTTTATGTCTTAAACCCTAAAAGATTCTACTGGCCGTATCAGATATTGAAGTGGTTACGAGATGCAATAAGAAAATTCCAAACCGAGAACCATGAAACATGTGGCAGGTGCATATTCGTGTTGCTGGTATCACAACTAGTTTACCTAATTTTCTCCTGCATTTACATCTTAAGTTATAAATTCTAATATGTGAATTACTTGTGTCCAGGTTCTGTACTGTCAGCGCTTAAAGTATTGTCTGTTACATGCAAGTCAAGCACACGAGCCTTGAAATGCTGAATGGACCGCTGATGAACTTGATAAGAAGGCCAACTATGTTATTTCACAGGTACAATCCATAATAATTTTATTTCTAGACTCAACTTGAATTCAAATGGTATCATTGGTTTAAGTTAATTTTTGCTATCTTCTTTGTCCCACATTAAACACACGGGGATGCATTGTGGCCAAGCCCAGGAAGGAAAAAAAACCTAAGGAAGTAGCTAGTAGTGAATAAGATAACGAACAAGCAAGATATAAATGATCCTGCAAGGATTCCGACCAAGCGCCATCTACCCGGTGTAAGACTAAACTAGCAAATAGATATGGATGCGCAGAAGGTGATATGCTTTCATTAAAATTACTTGTGTTATTATCATGAATGTTTATTTTAGTAAGTAAGCAACTGGTTATTATTTTGTTAGTACATTTCTCCTTGTGTGGTGTGCAACATGTTGTGATGTGCATAAAATTGTTAACTCTTGGGTCATGCCAGCGGTGTGGCAAGGTCAGCGATGGAAGTAAACGGTTGTGCAAGGACTCCAAACAAGCGCTATCTACCTAGAGCAGGACCAAATCTCAACATAGAGATATGGATGCACCGAAGGTGATCTTGGTTCATTAAAATTACTTGTGTTATTATCATGGATGTTTATTTTAGTAAGTATGCGATTGATTTGAGTGTTTATCATGCATATGATGATATCTGGGAATATAGCCACGACTGTAGTTATAAATATTATTCCTCTCCTTTCCAGCATGATAAAGTATTTTTATATATGTTATTTTTCATATCCTGCTGTGTTGCTTATATCTCTTGATCCGTTCTATGTTTGCACCACAGGAATGCAGGCCTGGTACGAGAAGAAAGTTGCCTATACGCAGAAACAGATCCGGTAGCAGCATAAACATAGCACGTCCAGTAGAGACTGTCCAGAACACCTTTGGTTGTCCCAAACTCTGATGATGAAGATAACATGCCGCTTGCTAGAAGGCAACGATTATTCCAACAATAGCCTCCACCATAGGATGTCCATCAAGCAGAGCCCGTGGTCACGGATGATCATGAAGGTGCTCATGAAGATCACTCTGGTCACGAGGAAGCATCTCCACATATGCCGTCTGCGACACTTGTCCAACTTACCGAGTACGATTTTGACAGGTAAGTTTTTTGTGGCTTACTCTGCTGTCTCTTTTCTTTTCTTTTTTCTCTTCATGTGTTGTGATTAGCAGTCCTAGAAAGCATAACTGGTCTATTTAGTTAACGTGATATTGCATTCGTTTGCAGTGAATTTGATGTTTCCATTGTACAGTGTCCTGAATTTGAACAAGTGCTGTCAAATGTTGAACATGGGTAGCACAAAAGGCCCATAAGCATGCAACCCCTACAAACGGTGATGCCAAAGAAGTCATGCTATCATACACCGAGTCCAGGGAGACCTAGCTTTTTACTAGGTTTGACTCGGCTTGAAAAGACTCCAACTCCATCCCCGATCCATTCAATTCATCCGAGGCTTAGGAATATAAAGAAGGGCAAGAATAAGGAGAAACAAATTAGAGCATGGATAGTTAACTCGTCCTTGAACAAAGAGCAACATTTGGCATCATATGAAGGCCGGGAGAATCTAGTACTACAAAGGAAGGACTTATGGACCTTGAAAGCTCGTAGTTGGGTCAATAGCACGGTAAGTATCTGAACTTAATGATGCATTTTAATTCCCTACCTTTTTATCAGTGTTAAGTCTGTACTTGCTTACTCTATCGTGTAGGTCATTCAATGGATGTGCTACTCCTTCAACGACACCCGATCATATAGATTCAAGCGGGATTTCTATTCCGTGTATCTAGGGATATTGGTAATTACACTCTACTGATTACAATATGTTTTAGATTGTGCTATGATTCTTACTGGTTGTGGGTTTTCAGGAATCAGTTACACGAGATGATAATATGGAATCATTTATTGATGGTGCAAGCCCAGTGTATGTGGGGCTTGGTCCAAGCTTTGGTGAAGATAATAGGTTCTTTGACAAAGTCGAAGCTACAAAGAGAAAATGGGCCAGTTGAAATCTTTTTTAACTAGTCTCAATTTTTGCATGTATTAGACAATATGTAAAATATCAAACATCCTTGTTTTGTTTTTCCTGGTTATGTTCCATGTGTTGCATGTGATTATTTTGTTACCAGAAATAGCACCACTCTCTCTTATTGTATTCAAAATAAAGTTGTTAAGATTTTCCTTCGTGCTGGATGTTTACTTTAACATAGATCATGATGGTTAGTTTGACTCTTAGAGATTCCTTTTACAATATTTATAGCCTGTTTGAATTAGGTGTTGGTTTATACGTGTCCTTTTTTTAGGTAAAAATATGTGTATAGGTTGCCTAAACTGGGCTTTAGAATCAAATATTTATTCTATAGTTCCTTTGAAATGGATGGTTACTATTTCATAGTATTAAGATTGTTGTTTTTATCTGTATATATTGTTATTTGGGTGTGCCATGTTATTGCGTTGATTGAATATACTCTTTTTAGCTGGTGGTTACGTTTATAATGGATTGGGTGAGACTCCTAGACCTAGTAAATAATTGCTTTAAGTATCCTGTGTCTTCATGATTAGTAAACTGGATTTTTTAGAATTATGTTGTGACTGTCATCTGATTCGATGATGTTCTCGTTCTTTCATGGTCGACGAAGTTGACTTGTTTTTTTCAAGAGACATATTCACTCTTGTGTACTGTTTGCCGCAGTGGTTAATTCCTAATTGTTGGAGGGGCCATTGGTGGGTGTATGCGTTTGAGGTGAATGCGAAGCGCCTAGTGATAATCGACAGTTTGCATTCTGTACCACAAGATGATGAACGGGATAAACTCGATGCATATATAGTAACAAAATATATTCCTTTTTCTGATAGATAGTTATAATATGTAATTCTATACCACGTTATTCTATTATATCGATCCTTGATTTCCAGGGGAGAATGTTTAAGGACATGGCGAGAATTGCAATTCCCGCATACGTCCGGACTACACACGGCCCATCTCGACCTTACGCTAGTGTTCCAAAGCAGCCAAACAAATGAGATGAAATTACAACTCAGCTTTTGTGGCTTTTTTTTGTCATGCGGTATACCCTGTGTAAAATTCTTGGCATCCTGATTGCATAAGTATTTTATTTTTCTGTAGCTCTGATTGTGGCATCTACGTGATTAAGTTCATAAAAAGTTAGATCGAAGACTGTGCTCTTGATGAGTGGAACGAGGTGACTATAATAAACCTTTAGGCATATATCACGCATAAATCTGAACATATATCACTGTAACGGTTCTTAATCCTAACTCATCTGGTAAATCTATATACAGGATTTACTCAGAACATATAGGATGGAGGTAATGTTAGACATTGTTTGTGGACTACAAAATGTATTGGTTGATTAGGTTCTTTCATTATTGGAGAACAAAGCTGAACCTGTAAGGCGCAATCAATCACGGAACAAGAGAAAGGAAGTTAGATCACCATTCACTGTACCTAGCATGAGGACATTGATAGAACGTGCGGAAGGATTACCAAATGGGAGGAAAATCAAAGGGAGAAAGAAGTAGCGTAGTTAGGTTTAACTAATATGAATTTAGTTACCATAAGTTATTTATCTTACTTACTGCTTAGAGTCGTGGGGATTTATTTATGATACATTTGGAGGACTTGTTTCCAGTGGAAACTTTTGTTTATAAACTTCTGTGAATCTGTTGGTGTACAGTTGTTCAGGCATGACACATCTACGAGGGAGTCAAAATGATCATCTACTTTGTTTATGAAAGTAACCATCTAAATACTTATTGAAACGAACATCCGGTTTGTTATGTCTTAGCACAGGGATATCTCTTTCTTATTTCAAATTTGAGTTGAATCTGTTAAGTGTTGACATCATGATCACTGGTGTTGACACAAGATCCAGTGATTCTGTTGGAATGCATGCTACAGATAGTATAGATTAAATTACCCAAAGAATAACCATCCACGAATACTATGAAAGTGAACATCCAATATCATACAAAAATGAACATCCAATGTAGCTGTGGAAAAATAACAATGTAATTGCCTTCTAAAACAACTAGCTAAATACCAAATGACCATGTAAAATAACATTTTGAAACCGTGATAGTCAGATAAAGCATAACCAACAAGCATCAAATACAACTAAGCACCCAAGAATAACCATCCACGTTCACAACAAAAGTGAATATCTGATCACGTACATAAATGAACATCCCAAGTATCTGAATAAAGATAACCATGTAGTCACTATCTAAAACGACCAGCTACACACCAAAGGACTATGTAGTATAATGATAAACCCCAATTTTGTGGTTTATCTTGTGTTGATTTGAGGGGATTTTATCAATACTTTCCGTACTTATCCACATAAAATGCATGGTTTTATGTTTCTGCCCTTATTTTGCCTTGTGATTGAAAACATGCTTATTTGACCCGAAATTACCATATTTTGATCTCTTCTATTACCACTCGATACCGTGATGTGTTTGTCAAGTGATTTCAGAGTTTACAGGGCAAGATTGGTCTAGAAGATGGAAAGGAAGCATGCACAAGTGAGGAAACATGGAACTTTGGAGCTTTGGAGTTTAGGCATCGACGCGCACGCGCACTTTGCGCGTACGCGTGGATGCATGCTGATGGGAACCGGTGCGCACAACTGGTGCTTTTGCGTGCATTGGAGAATCATTACCGACGCGCGTGCACCATGCGCTTACGTGTGGATTGAGGAGCCAATCGACGCGCACGCGCACTTTTGCGCGTACGCGTCGTGACTAGCACGTGACCTCATTAAAGAAATCATGGCTGGCGATTTCTAAGGCTTTCCAGGCCCAATTCCAAGCACACTCTGAAGGAAAAAGATCCAAGGACTGTAGGGGGAAATGGGGGATCACTCATTACACACTTAGACACACTTTTTGCTAGTTTTTTTTTGTTCTTGTTCTTCTGGAGAGAGAAACCCTTATTCCTCTCTAAATCTATTTTGAATTTGATCTCCCATTGTTGAATTTCTGGATTGGATTTTGTTAATTGCTAGTTATGATTACTTAAGTTGAATTCTCTAGTATAATTTTACTTAGATCTTGTGTTGAATTATGTTATCTTATCATTTTCCAATTTTCTACCATTTCATGAATGTTATGGATATTGAATTCTATGAGTACATTAATGTTGTCTATAATCATTAGTGTTATTTGAGTTGTTCTTTATAGATAATTGTTAGTGGGTCCTCATAATTTCTAATTTAATTGCAAATTGAATATGTCTTTTGTTAGTGCATTCCATGTGTTTGATGAAATATTTCTTTTGATTATGGAGTAGTTCTCTTTACTCTTGGTCTAAGCTATGAGAATTTGGTGACCTTGAGTCATTGGGTCTCATTGGATTGTTGATTGGAGAACCCTTAGTGGTCAAGTTGGCACTCATTGACACCAACTCACTACTAATCTAATTAGTAGATTGGTTGGGACTTATAGGTTGAATTTTATCAAGCCACTTGACGTACCTCAAACCTAGGAGTAGATGTTATGTACTTAAAGTTCTTGGAGGTAGACTTAGTGAGTTTGGTTTCTCATAATTAGCAAATCATGGTTGTAGACAAGGATGGAGGCCTCAATTCCCATGCTTACCCAAGAGTTCTTTTTATTATTCACATTTGAAAACCCAAAATCTCACTTGTTTAGTTCTAGCCTTAGTTCATTGCTTAATTCAAAAGTAGAAGTAGATTATATGTTCTCTTGGTTTGGTTACTCGATTTAGTTTCTTGCATTTTAAGTTTCCTTGCACGATAAGTTTAGTAGTCTAATTTTGTGATCATGATTTACAACCCCGAATTTCTAACCAATGTTAATGCACATGTTTGCCCATTCTTTGTGAGACGACCTGAGGTTTGAATACTTAGGTTAACTTGTATTGGGGTTGAACTTGTGACAACCAAATCCCTCTTTTTAAATTTGATCCGAGGATTGGTCATCGGTTGGGAACTATACCATTGACGAACTCTTTTTGTGTGAAATTCCTAACCGGTACTTGTCTTAGGCGCATCATATAACATGAAGTAATTTGTTACAAATTTAATAACCTTACTTGTAAGATAAAGAATAACCATCATGTATAATCATTATGCATTTAGTTCATTGAAATTAATAAAGTAAAATGGTTCATTCCGGCCAAAGTCAAATGGTTCATTGAAATTAATCAAGTATAGACTCTTGCAACAACTGCATACAAACCATAAAACTATATATTTATAACATAAAACCACCCTCTTCATCTAATCTTGATAATAAATGAATACCAATCGAAACCCTATATACATGGAGATTAAAAATAAATGCAAGCCTACCTATGTCCAACATATTCTAACTTTTGTCAAAGGAGCTTAACAAAAACATGAAGCCACCAACTTGTTGGGGGTCATTCCGGCCAACAACAGCACCAAAGTTTACATCTTTAGATGCTTCCGGACGAATCAACTGCTAAACAATACAAAAAATGACAACAATTAACTTCTTGCATAGTACTATACAAAATAAACGTGCAAGGTTGAGATTGATACAAACATGTACCAGGGAGGCATTTTTGTTTTTCCTTCGAGCAGATTTCTTGAAGGACTTCTCTAGGGCAGCACCGAGCCTCTTACTCTTTGTCTCACCCTTTGTGGTGACCTTCGATGGGCCTTGGATGTTGACTACACTGACAACGTTTGAACTCTGTGAGCCAATGCTGGTGTGGGTGTCCGCCACGCTCTCGGACCTCTTCTTGGCACGGTGCGTGGTCAGCTTGGCCCTTGTTTCTTACAGAGCAGCATGCAGTAATGCTGTTTCGTCGTCATCATTGATGAAATCTTGAGCAACATTGTAGAAGTGTGAACATAATCCTCTAAATGCAGTATGACTCTCATCCACCCGACTGACATCGTGACCACTCTTAACATAAGTATGCTTGCGCTTTGTGTTCTTGCTCCATCGAAGGAGAACATAACAGGTAGGTATTTTATACACTTTATACGAATGGAAATCTGTAAGACAGTGATAACATAACACACCTGAACTTTAAAAAAGATTGCACTCACAACGAACCTCCTGTGTGGAATGGTCAAAGTGGACGTTGTATAGAACGCAGAGAATAGTATCGTTGACTAATTTTTCCTCTTCCACCTTCATGAATACCGATGGGCCCTCTTCAGCAACTACAGAGACTATGTAGTCATCATTCTTCACAAACTCAGTTTGAACATCTCTAAACATGCTGGTAGTGCACTCCTACTGAAATTGTCTTTCCATAGGCAAGCTTGTTGCACAAGGGATAACCTCCCTCGAGTCTGCTGTATCATCCTCTAAATCCTTTTCCTCCTTAATTCCAAGCACATGGTCATATTTGTGAACAAATTGGACCAAGCTAGACCTACTATGTAAGAATCCACCGTAGAATGCGTGCATACTCTCACTCCTTGCGTACTCCTCATGGCAGCCCAAAATTCACCCTTGAAGTATATGGGGACCCACATGCGTCGGTCATCATAAAAGGTCTACAGAAAAAAATCATTCTTAGCAGAGAAACCTTAAACTGAACTTATTACTACAAAACAGATAAAGCCAGCTACCAGATAATTGTCAATTAAAGCGCGTAAAAGAATTTTACACTAACAGACCTGACAGCCATGTGTTGTTATGTAAGTTGTACTCAGCTATAAATTCAGACCAGTTATCCTCAAATGACTCCACCGTCCGAGAGTTCTGATGAGCGGATAATTTATAAGCTTTTTAGCATTATTTTTAGGTAGTTTCTAGTATGTTTTAGTCACTTTTTTGCATATTTTTATTAGTTTTTATGCAAAATTTATATTTCTAGACTTTACTATGAGTTTGTGTGTTTTTCTGTGATTTCAGATATTTTCTGGCTGAAATTGAGAGACCTGGGCAAAAATCTTATTCAAAGGCTGAGAAAGGACTGCAGATGTTATTGGATTCTGACCTCCCTGCACTCGAAGTAGATTTTCTGGAGCTACAGAAGCCTAATTGGCACGATCTCAATTGCATTGGAAAGTAGACATCTTGGGCTTTCCAGAAATGTATAATAGTTTATACTTTGTCCGAGATTTGATGGCCAAAACTGGCATTCAAACGCCCACTAGAGACCCTTTTCTGGCGTAAAACGTCAGAACTGGCACCAAAGCTGGAGTTAAATGCCCAAACTGGCATCCAAGCTAGCGTTTAACTCCAGAAACGGCACATGCATGTGAAAAATAGGAAGCTCAGCCCAAACACTCACCAAGTGGGCCCCGAAAGTTGATTTCTGCATTCTCTGCATCTAGTTACTCATTCTCTATAAACCTAGGTTACCAGTTTAGTATAAAAACTACTTTTAGAGATTTATTTTGTAACTTATGACATTTTTGACAAATCCTATTGTATCTTCTACAGTATGAACCTCTAAACCCCATATGTGGGGGTGAGGAGCTCTGCTGTGTTTCCATGGATTAAGGCAATTACTACTGTTTTCTATTCAATCACGTCTATTTCTATTCTAAGATACTCACTCGTATTTCAACATGGAGAATGTCATGATCCGTGACACTCATCATCATCCCCCAACTTATGAACGCGTGCCTAACAACCACTTCCATTCTACACGATCTCAACGTAGTCATTGGGCGACACCTTGAGTGTGTATCTCTTGGGTTTCTAATCCACGAGTTTTGACCTGCAAATGCTGACAACAGAGCACTCAAACTCGTGAGATCTGAACCTTCGTGGTAGAGGCTAGAATCACTTGGTAGCATTCCTGAGATTCGAAAATTCTAAACCTTGTTTGTGGTATTCCGAGTAGATATGGGAAGGGATGACTGTGACGAGCTTCAAACTCGCGACTGTTAGGCACAGTGACAGTGTGCAAAAGGATCAATGGATCTTATTCTAACACAAGTGAGAACCGACAAATGATTAGCCATGCGGAAAGCCGTAGAGGACATGTTTTCACTGAGAGGACGGATGGTAGCCATTGACAACGGTGATCCACCAACATAAAGCCTGCCATAGAAAGAGCCATGCGCGTTTGGAGAAGAAGACAGTAGGAGAGTAGCGATTCAGAAGACAGAGTATCTCCGGAACCTCAACCTATTCCTCATCACTGAATCACAAGTATCATTTATTTCATGTTCTTTTACTTTTTACAAATAAAACTAAGAATTATTATTGATATCCTGACTAAGAATAATAAGGTAACCATAGCTTGCTTCAAGCCGGCAATCTCCATGGTATCGACCCTTACCACATATAAGAAATTTCACTCACGACCGTACAAATAAAAAAATAGAAAAAACACCAACATAACTACTTCATACCTGTTTGTACTGTGCATGCTATCAAATGACACGATGTCTCTGTAATATTCATACGACGCCCTAAACCTTGCATCCAACCATACTATACTCCTAAATTTACACTCCTCGTCAAAATTCACCGCATAGAAGAAGTTCGGATTGATGTCCTTCATTCTCATGAAGTAGCTCATCATCTCCCTAACATCCACATTCACGTTGCTGGTTTGGAGACTTGCTGTAATATAGTTTCTTAAATCCTTTTCTGAGAATCCTAGATTAGACGGGCCTCCAGCCTCGTTTGCCAAAATTAGGATTGTCTTGTTTGGTCGAATTCCAGCCACATCATTATCATTGATCATGCACTTCGCATGCATGGTCAGCTCCCTATACTCATGGTAGTGCACCGCCTTTCTCGCTGAACATGGGTAAGAGTGCCTTAACTCAACCTTGAAGAAAATCCACTCTTGCTTCTCCTTATCAAACTTCACATATATCCTTGCCTTGCACCTGGCGGCTGAAATCATATTCTTTCACATTGGTGCTTTGATACGAGACCTGCGAAACCCATCCCGATTATAGTGGATAGCTTGGTTAACGGGTTTCTTTGTGATATTGTCACATGTTGTCATCCTTATCTTAGCTGTAAATCCTACTTTCTTTGTGTAGGTAACATAGAATTCATGAGCCATGTGCGACTGCGCAAACTGTATTCCAACTCTTGGTATTTCATTTTCCTGAAGACAACCATGATCCGGTAACTAAATTTCAGATAAAAAAATGTCATTAATGATCAAATCAAACATGCAGATCATGACTACAAAAAATTAAACTAGAGTCCAAACCTCGTAAACAAGATCCATCTCTTCACTTCCAACCTCAGTAACATCCGACAATTGCATGGCCTACAATTCCAAAATTAACGTAGAAATTCAAAAAAAAAAATAATAAGATAAATCCTTATTAAATATCATGTACATAAAACCTTAATAACCAGCACAAAAAATGCGACAAAAACTAGAAATCAAGTCAATCATCCTACCCATTTTAGCTTAAAAACAAATGCATGAAAATGACAATGATAGTAATTGAATTAATTATTTCATTTAACCTATTATATAAGTATTGTAACTACTATATATTCTCTTTCACAATGACACTGTACATCACACAGCTGAACATGCAGTAGATACAACTACCATACACATAGTTCACTCCTCGGTTTCAAAGCCAATGGTGACTATAGTTGCTTTTTCTATTCTTTCAATTACCATCATGTATAATTATATACATATATTCTAATGTAAACATGCAGGAAGCAGATTAAGTATCCCATCAGTTGAAAACCCTTGTCTTTTTAATTTTTATTTTCAAATATATTCTTCATAATAATAATACCATTAGCTGTAACTCAAATTCAACATACATCACTGCTAAGGTTTCAGAGGACCTATGGGCATCATGCACAGAAACATGGGTGATTACTTATTGAGTAGCAAGGTCTCTAAATGTAGACAACTCTTATGCTTATACATGCAATCCAAATTTGGTTATATAAATTTATATATTAATAGAAGATATTCCAAAAAAAGTAGTTTCATCCAGAGACAGATTAATATGCCATGATTAATTAATTTATGATGCAACTTCTCCATACATATAAGCATACCATTCAATATAAACCAATCACAAATATGGTTAAATCATGAATGTTTATGATGCATCTGGGTAAGCATTAAATATAACCCGAAACAAGCCACTTGCGTTGAGTGTAAACATTTAAATCATCTGAAAATTAACCGTCCCTTATCAATGTTTTGAACGTAAGGTGCTCACCTTATTTGATTGCTAACCCTCGACAACGACATGGTCGGCTACGTTTTCATGTGGATTTGATGAATTCTCGTTACCGCCAAAAGATGGAACACAACCCAACAGTTCAACCACATTGCACTCCATTAAGGAACTTTATCTTGCGACGTCGACATCGGGAAGAAGGTACACATCAGTTGCGCACTGTCCTCGCTGGACTTCCAGGTTGCTGCGGTGCCGCGAAGATCAACCAAATGAGAGGAATGTGGTGTTGGGAGGTAGTCTGTGTGGACGACGATGACGGTCGGAACATAGTCGGACGGCGGGTGGTGATCGTGGCGACACTGTGGTGCAAGGAATTGTGATCATCAATGGCGCCATCAACATGGTACGCACAATTGTAATCTCAACCCTTTATCACAACTTCGCACAACTAACCAGCAAGTGTACTGGGTCGTCCAAGTAATAAACCTTACGCGAGTAAGGGTCGATCCCACGGAGATTGTTGGTATGAAGCAAGCTATGGTCACCTTGTAAATCTTAGTCAGGCAAACTCAAATGGTTATGGATGATGTATGAATAAAACATAAAGATAAAGATAGAGATACTTATGTAATTCATTGGTAAGAATTTCAGATAAGCGAATGGAGATGCTTTGTCCCTTTCGTCTCTCTGCTTTCCTATTGTCTTCATCCAATCCTTCTTACTCCTTTCCATGGCAAGCTGTATGTAGGGTTTCACTGTTGTCAGTGGCTA
>NC_029772.3:35859333-35860338 GCF_000817695.3 Arachis duranensis | reverse complement strand
ATTAATACTCGAGGTACAGCAGAGCTCCACACCTTAATCTATGGTGTGTAGAAACTCCACCGTTGAAAATACATAAGAACAAGGTCTAGGCATGGCCGTGAGGCCAGCCTCCCAATGATCTAAGATAGCATAAGAACAAAGATAGCTACCAAGATAAAAATACAATAGTAAAAGGTCTTATTTATAAAGAACTAGTAGCCTAGGGTTTACAAAGATGAGTAAATGATATAAAAATCCACTTTCGGGCCCACTTGGTGTGTGCTTGGGCTGAGCATTGAAGCATTTTCGTGTAGAGACTTATCTTGGAGTTAAACACCAGCTTTTGTGCCAGTTTGGGCGTTTAACTCCCATTCTTGTGCCAGTTCCGGCGTTTAACGCCAGGCAGTTTTGAGCTGATTTGGAACGCCGGTTTGGGCCATCAAATCTCGGACAAAGTATGAACTATTATACATTGCTGGAAAGCCCAGGATGTCTACTTTCCAACGCCGTTGAGAGCACGCATATTGGGCTTCTGTAGCTCCAGAAAATCCACTTCGAGTGCAGGGAGGTCAGAATCCAACAGCATCTGCAGTCCTTTTTAGTCTCTGAATCAGATTTTTGCTCAGGTCCCTCAATTTCAGCCAGAAAATACCTAAAATCACAGAAAATACACAAACTCATAGTAAAGTCCAGAAAAGTGAATTTTAACTAAAAACTAATAAAAATATACTAAAAACTAACTAAAACATACTAAAAACATACTAAAAACAATGTCAAAAAGCGTATAAATTATCCGCTCATCATAACATCAAACTTAAATTGTTGCTTGTCCTCAAGCAACTGAAAATCAAATAAGATAAAAAGAAGAGAATATACAATGAATTCCAAAAACATCTATGAAGATCAGTGTTAATTAGATGAGCAGGGCTTTTAGCTTTTTGCTTCTGAACAGTTTTGGCATCTCACTCTATCCTTTGAAATTCAGAATGATTGGCTTCTTTAGGAACTCAGAATCCAGATAGTGTC
>NC_029772.3:35858759-35859142 GCF_000817695.3 Arachis duranensis | reverse complement strand
AGCTTTGCTAGAGTCTCCAATTAGAGGTGTCCAGGGTTCTTAAGCACACTCTTTTTGCCTTGGATCACAACTTTATTTTTTCTTTTCTCTCTCTTTTTTTTCTTTTTTTTTCGTTTTTCTTTTCTCCCTTTTTTTTCGTTTTTCTCCTTCTCTTTTTTTGTATTCACTGCTTTTTCTTGCTTCAAGAATCATTTTTATGATTTTTCAGATCCTCAGTAACACGTCTCCTTTTTCATCATTCTTTCAAGAGCCAACATTCATGAACAACAAATTCAAAATACATAAGCACTGTTCAAGCATACATTCAGAAAACAAAGTATTGCCACCACATCAAAATAATTAATCTGTTATAAAATTCAAAATTCATGCAATTCTTCTCTTTT
>NC_029772.3:35858032-35858489 GCF_000817695.3 Arachis duranensis | reverse complement strand
GCTTGAGCTCCTCAATGTCTCTTCCTTGTCTTTGTTGCTCCTCCCTCATGATTCTTTGATCTTCTCTAATTTCATGGAGGAGAATGAAGTGTTCTTGGTGCTCCACCCTTAGTTGTCCCATGTTGGAACTCAATTCTCCTAGGGAGGTGTTTAGTTGCTCCCAATAGTTTTGTGGAGGAAAGTGCATCCCTTGAGGCATCTCAGGAATTTGATGATGAGAGGGGTCTCTTGTTTGCTCCATCCTTTTCTTAGTGATGGGTTTGTCCTCATCAATGGGGATGTCTCCCTCTATGTCAATTCCAACTGAATAACAGAGGTGACAAATGAGATGAGGAAAGGCTAACCTTGCTAAGGTAGAGGACTTGTCCGCCACCTTATAAAGTTCTTGGGATATAACCTCATGAACTTCTATTTCTTCTCCAATCATGATGCTATGAATCATGATAACCTGGTCTAA
>NC_029772.3:35857352-35857635 GCF_000817695.3 Arachis duranensis | reverse complement strand
CATGACTCGGAGGTAGAAGCTTTTGCCTTCCCTTTCCTCTTTCTAGAGGTTTCTCCGGCCTTGGATGCCATAAATGGTTATGGAAAAACAAAAAGCAATGCTTTTACCACACCAAACTTAAAAGGTTTGCTCGTCCTCGAGCAAAAGAGAAAAGAAGAGAGTAGAAGAAGAAGAAATGAAGGAGATGGAAATGGATTTGTGGTTCGGCCAAAGGGGGAGAAGTAGTGCTTAGGTTGTGTGAAAATGAAGGAGTGAAGATGGGTTTATATAGGAGTGGAGAGAG
>NC_029772.3:35856404-35857293 GCF_000817695.3 Arachis duranensis | reverse complement strand
GGTTTGGGAGGGAAAGTGGTTTGAATTTGAATGGTGGTGTAGGTGGGGTTTTATGAAGGATGGATGTGAGTGGTGAAGAGAAAGATGGGATTTGATAGGTGAAGGGTTTTTGGGGAAGAAGTGTTGAGGTGATTGGTGAATGGGTAAAGAAGAGAGAGAGTGGTGGGGTAGGTGGGGATCCTGTGGGGTCCACAGATCCTGAGGTGTCAAGGAAAATTCATCCCTGCACCAATTGGCGAGCAAAAATGCCCTTCATGCCAATTCTGGCGTTAAACGCCGGCTGGTGTCCATTTCTGGCGTTTAACGCCAACTTCTTGCCCTTTCCTGGCGTTTAACGCCAGTCTGGTGTCCCTTTCTGGCGTTAAACGCCCAGAATGGTGCCAGACTGGGCGTTAAACGCCCATCTGCTAGCCTTACTGGCGTTTAAATGCCAGCAAGTTCTCCTCCAGGGTGTGCTGTTTTTCTTTCTATTTTTCTTTCTATTTTTGCTTTTTCAATTGATTTTGTGACTTCTCATGATCATCAACCTACAGAAAATATAAAATAACAAAAGAGAATAGATAAATATAATAAGATTGGGTTACCTCCCAACAAGCGCTTCTTTAATGTGATTAGCTTGACAGTGGGCTCTCATGGAGCCTCACAGATACTCAGAGCAATGTTGGAACCTCCCAACACCAAACTTAGAGTTTTAACGTGGGGGTTCAACACCAAACTTAGAAGTTGGTTGTGGCCTCCCAACTCCAAACTTAGAGTTTGACTGTGGGGGCTCTGTTTGACTCTGTTTTGAGAGAAGCTCTTCATGCTTCCTCTCCATGGTGACAGAGGGATATCCTTGAGCCTCAAACATAAGGGATTCTTCATTCACTTGAATGATCAATTCTCCTTT
>NC_029772.3:35855576-35856039 GCF_000817695.3 Arachis duranensis | reverse complement strand
TGTCTCTTTTGAGGCAGTTTCTGCCTAGACAAGTAATCCAATTCTTTGGTGAGCAAAGGGGGTTCATCCTCCCAAGTCTCATTACCAAATAACCTGCCATTTAGCTTCATGATTGCTCCAAGGTATTTAGCAACTTGCTCTTCAGTGACATACTCATCCTCTTCAGAGGAAGAATACTCATCAGAGCTCATGAGTGGCAGGAGTAAATCCAATGGAATCTCTATGGTCTCATTATGAGCCTCAGATTCTNCCATGGTTCCTCATTGGGGAACTCATTGGAGGCCAGTGGACGCCCAGTGAGGCCTTCCTCAGTGGCGTTCACTGCCTTTTCCTCCTCTCCAAATTCGGCCATGTTGATGGCTTTGCACTCTCCTTTTGGATTTTCTTCTGTATTGCTTGGAAGAGTACTAGGAGGGAGTTCAGTAATTTTCTTGCTCAGCTGACCCACTTGTGCCTCCAAATC
>NC_029772.3:35851954-35852093 GCF_000817695.3 Arachis duranensis | reverse complement strand
CCTTTCGTCTCTCTGCTTTCCTATTGTCTTCATCCAATCCTTCTTACTCCTTTCCATGGCAAGCTGTATGTAGGGTTTCACCGTTGTCAGTGGCTACCTCCCATCCTCTCAGTGAAAATGTTCAACGCACCCTGTCACG
>NC_029772.3:35839554-35851520 GCF_000817695.3 Arachis duranensis | reverse complement strand
TGCCAGTTTGGGCGTTTAACTCCCATTCTTGTGCCAGTTCCGGCGTTTAACACTGGGCAGTTTTGAGCTGATTTGGAACGCCGGTTTGGGCCATCAAATCTCGGACAAAGTATGGATTATTATACATTGCTGGAAAGTACAGAAGGTCTACTTTCCAACGCCGTTGAGAGCGCGCCAATTGAGCTTCTGTAGCTTCAGAAAATCCACTTCGAGTGCAGGGAGGTCAGAATCCAACAGCATCTGCAGTCCTTTTTAGTCTCTGAATCAAATTTTTGCTCAGGTCCCTCAATTTCAGCCAGAAAATACCTAAAATCACAGAAAAACACACAAACTCATAGTAAATTCCAGAAAAGTGAATTTTAACTAAAAACTAATAAAAATATACTAAAAACTAAGTAAAACATACTAAAAACATACTAAAAACAATGCCAAAAAGTGTATAAATTATCCGCTCATCACACTGCACCGGCGAGATTTGAGGACAAATGGAGAGAAGGGAGGTCACGCCGTATTAAGAGAGGGAGGTCGTTGTTGTTTTGATTCTATAACTGACGGTATTTCTAATTTGTTTCAAATTTCAAATTAGAAACAATTCAAAATTAATTAATTGCCCATAATTTAATTTTAATTTCAATTTAACCCCCATTGTATAGATCGTATAATACATATATTGGTTCCTCATACTTTCTCATTATAGAATTATGAGAAAATTCAATGTCTAACAAATAATTATCCAAAATACTTTTAACAAGCAAGATATGAGCATTCAAATAATTAACATAAATAAGCACTGACGATTGGATATCTATCGGTAAAGAAATTTAAAAATATAATCGCGTTGTAAGTATAGCTTCTAAACTAACAGAGAATCCTTTCGTACAAAAGTTTTGTTTGTCACTTAAGCAAACCCAATAAAAATAAATAACCGAAGTATTCAAACCTCGGGTCGTCTTCTCAAGGAATTGCAGGGAGATGTGTTTTATTATTGGTTATGGAAAACCATATTTTTGAGTTTTTGAAATAAGGAACAAGTAATTTAAATGACAAGAAAAATAAATTAATTAAAAAAACTCTTGACAAGGTATGAGAACTGGAATTTCTATCCTAGTTATCCTTATCATGTGTGATGAGAATTGGGTTTTAACCCTACTTGGTCAGCCTTTACTAAACAAAGGAAGGTCAAGTGGACTAATTAGCTTGATCCTCAAGTCCTAGTCAATCCTTATGGAAGGACTAGCTTTAGAGTGATCCAGATCAATCAGTAATTTCAATTTCAATCAACAGCTGAGTTTGATAACTCAAGTGTCTCCAATTAATCAACCAAAGCTAAGAATGTAAAAAGCTAAATAAGATCATAGATCTGAAATACCTCAAATTGCATTAATAAAAGAAAATCAATCCAAACATAAAGAGTTCATAAACCAAATTGAGAAAATAAGTAAAAGGAACATTGAACCTAAAAATTGAGAGGAAGAAATCCTAATTCCTTCAAGAGGAATCCTAATCCTAAATCTTAAGAGAGAGGAGAGAGATAACTACATTGGGTTCTGAATATACCTGAGGGTGTTAGTATATTTATAATAGAATAGATAACTACATTTTCGCCGCCTTTAATGATGGATAACCGTTCCCTTTATCTTGAAAATTTGTTGAGATCTATCTTCTAGATAGAGTAGAGAGATAGTAAGAGATATTTTAGGATTCGGTTGCTTATTCAAATGAGCAGGGCCAATCTACGTCGTTGTACCCGACCTCTAATAAGGTTGGACAAGTAGAAAAAAGCAATTTTTTTTGTGGGCCTTTATCTTTATTGGGGTTGGCTTTGTTTTTGGACCATGATATGAACAATGTCACTGCTTGAGTATGAGATTTTATGAGGTCGGGCCCAAACATTGTGGTTCCAGTGCCCTTTGTCTCTTATAAATGCTTCACTTTTTTCCCTCGTCTCTTTTTTCGTTTCTGAAATGTTCATTCTCCCTTTTGCTTTCTTCCTAACTGCTCCCAGTTCAAGATTTCTCCATTATGGATCTTTTGAGGTTTTCGTTTGCATTTCGGGGAGGATCGTTCGTGCTTTTGCAGTGTCGGTGGAGCCCTTGTTTTTGTTTCTTTTGTTTCTTCAAGGCTGGTACTTTTTTCTTTTGCTCGTTTTTTGTTTTGTTTCAATTGCTCTGGATAGTACTTGTATTTGCTTTGAATGATGCTTTAAAATGTTGTTGTTGATGAAGAATTTTACATTTTCTTTGAAACTGTCGCTACTAAAACCATTGAAATTGTCGCTGCTTGTTGCTATGAACTTTGATATAGTTGTGTTGTCCCCAAATGGTGTCAGTTTTGCCTGTTCGGAAGTGATGCCATTTCTATATCTTGAGTTTTTTTGTGAAAAATGTTTCAAATTTGTATTTTGTTTCTATTGATGACAACCCGATTTCCTCTGTTTGGTGTCCGAATTCTTTTGTGACGATTTCTTTATTTGTTGTATTTGTAGGTATAACTTTTATGTCTCAATCTATTATTCCCAACATGTCAACCAAAGTTCCGTCTGACTTGACTTGGGTAAATATAACTGTCCTTACTCCCGTTCTTGTAATTGATAGAGAGTATGCTGGATAATTTCACAAACATCATAGACTGTGTGTAAATCAGGAGGATGAGGGGAATTATGAGATAGTTGTTGTTGATCCTGAGGAAATGATATGCTTTTCCCGACTTGATAGGTCGGAATGCCCCTTCTTCTATGCCTATGATTGCTTTTTTACTAAACTAAATGTCCATCCCTCTTTTTCCAATTTCGAGATTGATGTCCTTTGGTCTAGTAATATTGCTCCTACCCAACTGCACCTTAATTCTTGGGGTTTTTTCAAGATATACCAACTTTTATATCGGGAACTTGATGTCCAACCTTCTTTGAAGGTCTTCTTTTATCTCTTTGGTCTTACCAAGCCCTTGGTGCAAAATTTCAAACCACAATTTACCAGCAAGTGCACCAGGTCGTACCAAGTAATAACTCACGATGTGTGAGTGTCGATCCCACGAAGATTAACGGACTAAGCAAGCAATGATTGATTAGTTATTCTAGTTAGACAAATTGAAATGAGAGTTTTGGGTTATCAATTAACATAAAAGACAATAAAATAAGAAAGCAACAATGAACAGTTGAGAAAATAGTATGAGAATGGAGTTAAAGGTTTCAAAATGTTTAAATGTTCGGATTAATATTCAATATCCACTATCTTGATCATGCAATGATTATGTTTATGGCAAATTCCAGGTGATTAAATTTCTATTCATAGGCAATCCAATCTCCTCTAATCTAACTGACCGTCAATTCCTTGAACATTCAATTACATTAGAGGGTTAAGTTTAATTTCCGATTTAGGAGCCACACAACCCTAAGAACCCAAAAGCATAATGCAGTTATATGTCATGTACCACATTAAGTCCAGATAATTAGAAGTTATGAGAAATTAATTTCAAGTTATAATTCTAATGATATAGTTTTTCCAATATTCAAATAGAATTCAAGTTGAATTAGAGTTATTTTCCAATAATCACTAATCCTTCGGATGAAGAACAAAACCAATCCTTAAACCATAATCAATGCATTAATCAAGAGTAGAGGAAAAAATAATTATCAATCCATTCAAGTAGACAGAGCTCCTAACCTCAACAATGGAGGTTTAGTTGCTCATGGTGTAGAAAATTCTAGCAGAGAAAAATTGTAAAAGTGCGAAATGAAAATTAAGAGCTGAGAAATTTCCGCGTAAGTGGATCTCAATCCTATTTATACTCTTAGTTAAAATTAATTTAAAACTTAAATAAAACCCTAATGAATCTTTTTTAATTGATTATTTGATTTGAAATCAACGCACAATTCCTTTCGTTGCTGTGTGCTTCACGCATGGGGACCACTCTAATTCACGTTGTTGGTGCTAAATGCCAGTAACTGGGCATTTAGCGCCACCCTCGCAGACTATTCGCACACTTTTCAATGTCTTTGGTGCTAAACGTCGGTGAGTCGGCGTTTAGCGCCCCTATTCCCGAATGCAATTGTGACTTTTAAGGAGTTAGCGCTAAACGTTGGTGACTGGGCGTTTAGCGTCGAGGTGGCAGCTATCAATTCTCTTGTTTTCTTCCTTTTGGACTATGCCAAATTCCACCCGAGTGCTACTTGTAATAAACAAAATATAGCACAACTCAAAGTATCATCCAATAGGGAATAAATCACCTAATTCTCTAAGAAGTCAATGGAATACCATCTAAATCGCATAGAAAAGACACTAATAATGCTCACACATCATGACACCAAACTTAAAGTGTTTGTTGTCCTCAAGCAACTTGAACAATGAAAATTAAGAATGAATTTGGTTAGAAGTTAAAGTTCTATTGAAGCTCATGCTTACTTTAAGAGTGGGGTCTAGTACATTGTGATCATGAGTGCTTCCTTACTTCTCATGGTTCCTTGAAAACTTAGGAATGTCAATACCTCAAAGGAACTAGAACTCGGATGATGTTATGAAACCTCACTCCCATTAAGTCAGGATTGATCCTTGAACTCTTTTCTTTGAACTTTAGAGAGAATTTTTCTGTTGTCAACTCTAAATGCTCCATCTCAAGACAACTCTTGATAGTGAGCTTTCAATCAGTAATCCCGAACCAGTTGGTTCAAGTTATCGAGTGATAAGGCACTCCTCAGATCTAGGTACTCAAGCCTCTCCTTGATATAGTTACACCACAAGCATATAATTGAGATCTTAATCCCAAACATTGATGTCCAGAGCCTCTTTGGACTGCTAAATGTCTTGTCTCAAGGTAGCTTGTGTAGCGAATTTTCAAGCGACAATCCTAGACCAGTTGGTCTAAGTTGTCGGTTGATAAAGCACCCCTCAAATCTAATCATCCAAGCCGTCGTTGGACAATAAACACCACAAGCACACAATTGGATCTCAACCATTGATGCTCAGAGCTTTGCACTTAGCTTTTTCTTTTTGATCTTTTCATCATTATTTTTCTTTTCTTGCTCTTTCTTTTTCTCTCTTTTTCTTGTTTTTCTTTTCAATTTTTTTGGTTCAAGGATCAACCTCTTTCTCATTTATGGATGTTTTATAATAGTTTTCTAAATTCTTATTCCTCAAGAGTCAACATTCCTCTTGTTTAAGGAACTTCACACATTATTCTCTTAATGCAATTATAATCACAACATATATATACCACCACATGCAATGTAACAAGACAATAGTAAATTAAACTCAACTTTTAATCATAAACACCACTACTTTTTCTTTTTAAATACTCTTGAGGGCCGTACATGAGATCATTGAAAATAAAGAAGAACATAAACTAAAATGAACTAAAAACTAAAGAAAAGTAGAACTAAAACACATGCATTAACAAAAAATACTAGAAAATAGAAAATGGGAAAATAAAATAAGAAAACAAAAAGAAAAAAATAGAATGCAAAGAACTCAACCACCTCAATCTTGAGGGTGGCCATCTCCCTCCTTAGGCTGTGTTCCATATGGTCATCGCAAGCGCCCTATGTCTTGCCTCACTTGGCAAAACTTGTGGCACAGACTCTCTTGCTTAGCCATAATTTGATGAAGGAGGAGGTCGTGGCTATCCTGAGTGACCCTCATCTACTCAAGTGAGAATGTCAGCTGCTGTCAGTACTCCTGAGGTGGAAAGTAGTGCTCTTGAGGCATGAAAGGTGGTAGAGGTGCTTGTTGGCCTTCTTCCTTGGCCTGACCTCCTCTTGGGACCCTTGCGTATTCTCGTACTTTCTCCATGGGCTTCTTTGAGATAGGCCACTCAATGGGAATAGAAAATCATTATCAACATGGACCCCAATAGCCTCACAGAGCCAGTAAATAAGATGAGGTAAGCCAATTTAGCACGTGTGTTGGTGTTGGAAGTGATATGATAAATCTGTTAGGGAATAACTTCACTTACATCCACCTCGTGTCCTATCATGATACAATGGATCATGACGGTTCTGTCAACAGTGCACTTAGAGCGATTGCTTGTTAGAATGATGGAGCGTTGGATGAACTCCAACCATCCTTTAACAACCGGCTTGAGGTCGAATTTCACTTCTAGAATCATATTTTTTACTGTGATCTCGAAAAAGTGATCTTCATGTAGCTTGGAGGAGAACCTATTCAAGTCATAGTCACCAGATTGTGGTGCCTTTCCTTTTCTCTTCCTTGAGGATGACTCACCTCCCTTTGGTACCATTGAATACAAATGTCCAAACAAGCAGCGCAATAATACCAAACTTAAAAGTTTACTCGTCCTCTAGCAAAATAAGGAAGAGCAAAAGGAGGGGGTAGGTTTGGTTTTGGCATGGGGAAGAGGAAGGAAGAAGAATAAGGAGAAGGAGTAGGGGTTAGGATGGTGGATGTTGAATGGTGGTAGGGGATTATAAGAAGAACAAAGGAAAGGGGTAGAGGAGAGGGAGGGAATTTTGGGAAATTAAAGAATAAGAAGAGATAATAGAGGAGAGAGAGAAGCATGGATTGGATGCTTAGGAAAGGAAGAAAGGAAGAAGAAGGAGAGGGGATATAAATAGTGGTGTGTGGAATAGGGAAGGTGGGAAGGGGTATTTATAGTGGAGGGTGAAAAAAGGTTACGGAATAAGGAGTTATGTTGGGGTAGGTGGGGGATTTGAATTTGATTTGGGTTAGTTATAAGGAAGCGGAGAGAATCATTGGGAAGTGAAGTGATAAGATATAGGAGGAGATTATGGAGAAGTGGAATTTGAGAAGGAATTTTGGGGATTATGAAAAGATTTGAATTCAAATTGAGGAAGGGAAGGTGCAGCATTCTCGGCGCTAAACGCCAAGTGTGGGCGTTTAGCGCCACCCCTCCCGAATGGACTTCATCCTTTGACGTGCCCTCGGTGCTAAACGCCATCCTTTGGCATATAGTGCCCAATCTTCTTTTTTTTCAAGGGACCCTGGCATTGAACGCCTAAGGTTGGCGCTAGACGCCAGGGTGGTAGAGTGTAAAATCCCTAAAATTGATACCCCTGGTGTGAAATGCCAAAAAATGACACTAAATGCTAGGGGTCCAGCAGCCTTCCCCTCCTTTGTATACTCCCCTGGTGTTAGAAGCCTAGAACTAGTACTAGACGGCAAGGTGACAATGAATTCTCCTCAACTTTCACACAACTTGGTGCTAAATGCCAAGTCCCAGTGATTAGCGCCCAACTACCAGGATCAAATTCCTACTTCATGGGACTCCCAGCTTCATTCAAAGCACACTTGTTCCTATTTTAATCAAAATGCATGACTCAAACACCATAAAAAATAAGGAAAACTGGGAATTTATGAAAATCAAATGAATAAGAATGCACAGAATAAAACATAACTAAAGGATATTGAAAACGCTGGGTTACCACCCAACAAGCACTTCTTTAATATCACTAGCTTGACGGTTTATCCCTGCTAAGTAAGCAGGTGAGCAGTCTGCTAGCAGTTAATCTCGCCATTAAGATCGTGTTTCACTCTAGCCATTTATAGTAAATCTTCTGCTAGACTTTTCATCCACGATTTCAATATGACCATACAAAGAAATCTTGGTGACTAGAGGTCCTGACCACAGGAATTTCAGCTTCCAGAAAAATAACATGAGAGGAGCCTCTTCTCACTAACAGGCTTGGCATCAAAGTTTAGGAACTTTTTCGTCCATTAAGGTTTATGCTCCAACTCTACAGGCAAGCTAAGTGACAGGTCTTGCCATAGACCAACTAGTATGGAGACATGCCAATAGGAGTCTTGAAAGCTGTCCGGTAAACCTAGAGAGCATCATCAATCTTCCTAACCCAGTCTTTTCTTGAAGCACTGATGGTCTTTTCTAGAATCTGTTTGAGCTCTTAGTTTGAGACCTCCACCTGTCCACTGGTCTGAGGGTAATACGGGGTGACTACTTTATGTCGAACTATATACTTCTGAAGAAGAAAATTCAGCTGTTTATTTCAGAGGTGGCTTCCTCTATCACTGATCAACATCCTTGAGACACCAAACCTGTTGAAAATATATCTTTGAAAGAAGCTCACCACAATTTTAGTGTCATTGGTCGGTAAAGCCATAGCCTCCACCCACTTGGACACATAGTCCACAACTACTAATATGTAGTTGTCTAAGTATGAGGGAGGAAAGGTCCCATGAAATCGATTTGCACACATCAAACAACTCAATCTTCAGTATAGTCTATTGTGGCATTTTCTTGTGCTTAGAAAAATTCTCAGCTCTCTGGCACTGGTCACAGTTTCTTACAAGTTCTCTGGCATCATTGAATAGGGTAGGCTAATAAAAACTGCATTGGAGGACTTTTGCTGCAGTCCTCTCTCTATCAAAATGGCCACCATACTCAAACCCATGACAATGCCAAAGCACAGCCCTTGTTTCTTCTTCTGGAATACGCCTACGAATGAGTCCATTTAAGCATATCTTAAACAAATAAGGTTCCTCCCACAAAAATGCTTGGCATTATGAAGTAACTTCTTAACTTGTTGCTTGGTGAAGTTTATGGGAATGATCCTGCTAGCCTTATAATTTGCAATATCAGCAAACCATGGGCTCCAAATATAGCAAAGAGCTGCTAATAAAAAAAGGCTTTATTCACTGGGATAGGATTAAATGCAATTTCTTTAGGCTCAATCCTAGAGAGGTGGTCAGCTACTTGATTCTCTGTACCTCTTTTATCTCTAATCTCAACATCAAACTCCTGAAAAATGAGTATCCACCTGATTAACCTAGGCTTAACATCCTGTTTGATCAAAAGATACTTCAAAGGAGCATAATCAGTGTAAATAATAACTTTTGAACTAAATAATATAGGACCTGAACTTATAAAAAACATATACCACAGCTAATAATTCCTTTTTTGTGGTTGTGTAATTCTTTTGTGTGTCATTTAAGATGCGACTTGCGTAGTAGATAACATGAACAAGCTTGCTTGCCTCTCCCCCAAAACAGCTCCAATAGCATGATCAATGGCATTACACATCAACTCAAATGGCAAGTCCCAGTTGGAAAGAGTTATGATAGGTGCAGAGACAAGCTTTGCTTTTAGAGTTTCAAAAGCATGCAGACAGTCATCATCAAAACAAAAAGGTACATCTACAACTAAAAAGTTGCTCAGAGGTCTAGCTATTTTTGAAAAATCTTTTATGAACCTCCTATAAAAACCTGCATGACCTAAAAAAAACTCTGTATTGCCTTACATTAGCCGGTGGTGGTAGTTTTTCAATTACCTCCACCTTGGCTCTATCCACCTATATTCTCTTGCTTGAAATTGGTGCCCAAGAACAATACCTTCGATTATCATAAAATGGCATTTTTTCCAGTTTAGAACAAGGTTTGTCTCTTTGCACCATTTCAATACTAAGGATAGATGGTGTAAGCAAGAATCAAAAGAATTACCAAACACAGAGAAGTAATCCAAAAATACCTCAATAAACCTTTCAACCATATCAAAAAATATGGAAAGCATGTACCATTGACAAGTTGTTGGGCCATTGCATAAACTAAATGGCATCCTTCGATAGGCAGATACTCTAAAAGGGCAAGTGAATGCCTTCTTTTCCTAGTCTAGTGGGTCCACCGCAATCTGATTGCATCCGGAATAGCCATTCAAAAAATAGTAAAATGAATGTCCGGCTAGCCTCTCATGCATCTGGTCAATAAAGGGCAGGGGGAGTGGTCCTTCCTAGTAGCAGTGTTAAGCCTCCTATAGTCAATGCACATGCGCCAACTGGTAATGGCTCTTGTAGGAATTAGCCCATTCTTCTCATTTGTAACCATTTTCACTCCTCCCTTCTTAGGAACAACTTGCACTGGACTTACCCAAGAACTGTCAGAGATAGGGTAAATGATTTCAATTTCCCACAGCTTCATAACCTCCTTCTAAACCACTTCTTTAATTTTAAAGTTGGATTAAGCCACCTTTGTGGTTGCACAACAGGTTTAAAATCCTCCTCAAGCAGAATCTTGTGCATGCACATAGTCGGGCTTATCCCTTTTAAATCACCGGTGGTCCAACCAAGGGCCATTTTGTGCTCTTTCAAAATATGTATTAATGTGTCCTTTTTACCTTTGCTCAGAGAAGAGCTTATAATCACAGGATATGAATCTTTTTCGCCCAAAAAAGTATACTTGAAGAGGAATGTAAGGGCTTTAATTCAAGTTTAGGTGGCCCCTTCTCCTCCTCAGGCACGTTTAGTGCCCTTTTTGGAATGTGTGGGGTTATCAATCTCATCCACATCTCCTTCCAAAGAGGGTCCCAAAACACTTTCAAGTTCCTGTGCCTCCAAGACATCCTGAACCAATGGTTCAATTAAATCAATCTTTATACATCCCTCAGGATTACTAGGATGTTGCAAGGCCTCAAGCACATTAAGCACGATTTTCTCATCATTGACCGTCAATTTTAATTCACCTTTTTGAACATCAATCAAGGCCCTTCCGGTAGCGAAAAAATGCCTTCCTAAGATAATAAAGGTATTCACATCATCTTCTATGTCCAATATAACAAAATTCATAGAAAAAATGAAAGTTTCCACCTTCACTAGTAAGTTTTCAACAATTCCAAGTGGAGCACCGACATCATCGCTTAGACCACTGCCTCAGCAGGACCAAGGGGATGACGACAACGACTATCATAATCTGTAGTCATTAGAATTTTTTTGCTTTATTTGATTGTATCTTATTTATTTAATTTTTTATTCTATACATACACTTGATATTTAATAAAATTATTATTTGATTTTTATTATTTAGAATTTGACTACTAATTCTATTCAAAATAAATTTTAAAAATATAAAAAAGTAATTGAATTTATCGAAAAAATTTTCGGTAAATCTGCACGAAACAATATAATGTGGTGCCAAAGTTATTGGCGAAAAATTTTCACATGTTAGGCCATCTTCGTCGCACAATCCATCGTAAAATCCACCGGTAATAATTTTAAATACATAACAAAATTTATTTTAAAATTTTTTATGTATTTAATATATTAAAAATAAAGTATATATATTATATATTTCATATTTTTTATCAAATTTCTCTTGTGGCATTCTTAAAATATGCCTAAGGCTACATGTTAGCAAAATATATATATAATAGATATTATTAATTCTATTTTGATGTCACTTTTTTCTCTGTAAATTCATACAAACATGTATATAAGAAAAAGATAATGTATAATGTGATATTATCAAATAAAAATGATATTATTATTTATCAAAAAAATAGAGATAATAATTAAGAGATCATGTGGAGATGTGAATTGAACCGGAGGTTTAAATGAAAGAGCAGAGGAAAAACAATAAACAGAAAAATAAAAACACACTGCAACAATTTTGAGAGGAAAAATAAAAACATATGTGTATATGAGAGAGAGACAGAGAGAGATATTAAATAGTTATTATCAATTAATATGAAACCGTTTAGAGAAAGAAATTATTTTCAATAAGTAATTATTATCTAATAGTCTAAAACTTCGTAGAAAAGAAAATTATTCTTTTTAACTTTAGTCAATTAATGAGGAAAATAAATGAAGAAGAGTAGGACACCTTACTAAAACAACTCAAAGAAAAAAAATAATTTTCAATATATTAAGTAGATCGTAATACAACATGTAAAAGTAATTTTGTAATGAAATTCAATTAAATTGATACAAATTTAAACCAAAAAAAAAAACGCGTACATATTTGTCACCACTTCAGTTTTTCTGTGATTTTTCAGCGCATATATATTTATTGGAGAATATAAACTTATTAACATAACAAAAATTTTTATACAGTATAACAATTTTTGTACATAGTAAAAATTTTATTGATATAACATAAATATTTTTTATACATAATACAAAATTTTTTATATATAATACATAAACTTTTACTATAAATATATTTTATTAATTGAATAAATTAATTATGATCCTTCAAAAATATATGTACCTTGCA
>NC_029772.3:35837157-35838708 GCF_000817695.3 Arachis duranensis | reverse complement strand
AATCTTGTTTTAGTTTATAATATTCTTTTTTTGCATTGATCATTGTATATAAAATCTTTTATCTATTTGTCTTTTTTTTTAATATAATTTTTCAAGTCCTCCAAAACTTCTTTTATTTCTACTCTTTTTGTTGTTTCTAAATATCTTTTTAATTTTTCAACTTCATTCTCCATTTTTTCTTTCAACAGCTTTAATTCTTTTAAGTCATAATATGATTTTTCAGGCATTTATAAATTTTTTAAGTTTAGCTCCAACTTGTTTATATTTGTTTTTATTTCTATCCTTTTTATTATAAGGTCATTAATTTCGAATTGAAGATTATTTAATTCTCTTTTATATTCCTTTATTTTACTTTTTAATTTTTTCGCCCTTTTTCTTTTTATTTTGTTTTCTGGTCTTTCAATCTTTGTATACTTCATTATTTATCTTAGAATTTCTGCAAATTCTATCATTGATTCATCACTATTTTCTAGAGATTTTATTAATTTTTCTAACTCTTCAACTTCTCTTTTCAATTTGTCATAGATTATTTTTAGAGTTTCAAATGCTCTTTGATTTATTTCAGAATAATTCAGACAATTTTCTCTTTCAAAGAGCTCTTGTTTCTTGTCTTGATAGGTTACATATATTTTTTCTTTATTTATTGTCATAATTTAATGTTTAGGGTTTCATTTAGTTTTTCGACCTTTTTTGTTAATTCTTTTATTTCAGAATTTTCTTCTTTAATCTTTAACTTAGATAAACTTAAAGGGCTATTAATTTTGGATTCTCTTATTTGAAAATTCGATGAAACTAATTTTCCTGATGGTTCTTTTAGTAAAAGAACTGGGTTTTCAATAGCTTTATATTTTGGTATTTCTGTTTTTACAATTTTCTGAAATAATTCATCAACATAAATTCTTTCTTTGTTTTTAAATATTATACTATGATGGCTATTTGTTAGAGCATAATTTATTGCATATGTAATTGAAAATGGTTCATCGTCTTGTTCCATTAGATTCTTTCTGTGAAATTTATAAGCCAAACTTATAGATCTTCCAAGATTTTCAGTTGATAAAGGTATAGCATATCCAAAGTGGGCATTGAATTTAACATTTACGTTTGCCAAGTTTCCATGAACAATTCCAATTATTTGATCTATTGGGTCATCAGTAATTCTTTTGTCACAGATTGCTAAGCTTATTGGTGAATTAATTCCTTTCATGTATGTAGATTTGATTAAGACTTGTATAGTACTAATATGAATCCATCCAATTTTAGATCCTTTTTGTTGATCCTTAATTTTCTCAATCTGTTTACTCAATTCTTCATCATTTATCAGAGCTATTTCAAGTTCTCCATTAACAGATTTTATCTTTATAGGGGCTTCAAGTTGAATTTTTCCATAGTATATTATATTTTTTCTATTAAAAACTTCTTTTAAAAGATTTTGTTTATTAAAATTTTCATTTGATTTGAGATTTAATTCTGTTTTTAGAACAGCCTGTTTTTCATTATCTAATAAGGCAGATAATCTATAATAATCAGATTCTTCCGTTAATTCTAAACTTT
>NC_029772.3:35835714-35836660 GCF_000817695.3 Arachis duranensis | reverse complement strand
AGAGATGCTTCAGATGTGCTGTCCTCCTCTTTCATCATGTGACCTTCAGATGCGTTGTCTTCTTCCTTTATCATGTGGATTCCGTTTTATTATTGCTTTCTTCAGATAACTCTGAGACACATAGCTGGCACTTGTGGTCTTCTCTGTCTTTTATCAAATAGCAGAGATTCCTCTTTATCCCTTCGGGGCGCTTTTCTAAGAGTCCAGATAAGTTGTAGAATGCTTATTCAAATTCCACTAAGAGTCTCATCTCTCTTTCTTCAATTTTCATTCCTTTTACTGGACACAAGCAAAGTATTTCTGCTTTTATAATTGATTCTTGTGTGAGATTCCCTTGTTATCTTTTGAGTTCTTTCGAAGACCCTTGCTAGTGTGCTGGCTAGTCTTCCTTCATGACTATAGATTGTTAAATCTTGAACTTGATCAATTGGTTGAAAATTTTCTGGGAAGACGGACATGAAGATCACTTGATGTGCTGGAACCAAGCATTCTTCTTCTTCATTAAAAATAGGTTGACTATTCGTAAATTTTAGGGATATATCCATTGGATTTACGTTGTCAATCATATTTTTAAATCTTTTTACTGCATCAATAAATCCTGCAGGAAACTCACTAATAATTTTTAAATCATTAAAAATTAAGATTGTATCAATTAATCCATATTGGAAAAACTGATAGGTGTCAGATGGGAAAGCTTCTGGAAATATAACCAGCTTTGTTAGCTGTTCTTTAGCAATAGGATAATATCCCAAGATCGCCCTCTTTTCTGCAGTCCAATTCAAGACTATAGTTTAAGGGTTTCTCTGAGATTTGATCTACAGACCCTTTTCTTTTCCTTGATTTCAGCCCTTGTAGGAATGTTTCTTATTATCCCTATTCTCTGGGTTTGAATTGGAGCTTTATCTACTCTTTTTAGGGTTTGCTCTGGATGAAGAGCTTCATATTC
>NC_029772.3:35817024-35832967 GCF_000817695.3 Arachis duranensis | reverse complement strand
TTGGTTTTCTATTGATGTCATATAATCTCTTATAGTTCCTTTAGTGTGAAACCCTATGTAATTCCAAATGTCTCTTCCAGACAATTCACTAAGTTTTGGATTAGTAAAGGCTTCTAATAAGAAGGAATTCAACCAGTTTTCGAAAATTTCTTTTTCGTTCTTTTTGCAGTCTAAATCGAACATTCTTTCTCCTTCCATTTCTTGGATTTTAGGAACGTATTTTGATGGTATTTTTGCATATTTTGAATCTTTATTTATAAACCCTTTTTTAAAAGCATAATTATCAACCTGTTTCCCATTTAAATTGAGATTGATTATCCTTAGATGTTCCAGCTTCATTCTTTACTTGTATTGGAATAGCTGGTTCTTCGTCACTTGAATAATCTAGAATGTGTTCTTCATTTTCTATATTTTCAGAATTTACTAATTCTTCCTCTATTTGAAAACCATGTTCCATAATATTATTTTCTTGAGCCATTTTTAATTGTTTAAAAAGCATTGTAACTTCTTCTAATTTTTCTTCAATATTCATAATTTTAGTGATGATTTTACTTTTAAATCTGTTATGTTAATTATGTTTTGAAATTTTTCTTCCTTGGGATTCTCTTTTTCCTTATTTCTTTGAAATTTTATGGATGTTAATATTTCTTCAAGCATATCTACTATAGAATTTAATTGTGGGTTAAAAGTATGATATAGATGTGGGGAATCATTTCCATGGTAACATTTTTTAGAAATTCCGTGTGAAAAATAAGTTTTTTCAGGTTTTTGAAGTCCTTAATAAAACTTATAGTAAAATAAAGATCATTTTTTAAGAATTCGGTGTCATTACAGTTGACATTAGTTAAAATCATTAATTTTTGATCTATTAATTTTGATAACTTAATTATTTCTTCTCTTAAATCTTCTAATTTACTTTTTTCTAATTATGTATATTATTCTCAATAAAAATTCTTTCTATTATCATAGAAAATAAAACAATAAAAATAAAAATATTTAAAAAATTACACACAAAAAGTGATAATAACAAAGAGAGTAAAATAATAAATAAATTTCTCAAAATTTATATTTCAGATAGATTAGCCTTTAAAAAAAATATTAATAAAATTCTACAGGATAAGAAATATAGACAAATTAATTTAAAATAAGATCTTCTACCCTAATCATAAAGATTGATTTAAAAGTAGTGTGTGATACGTGCTCAAAAATGTATTTTTAGCATTTTAAATGGAAGAATGGTAATAATTTTGTCACGTTTAAAAATCTGAATACTAGAAAAATTATACCATGTCATTTTTGAACATCAAGAAGATCAAGAGTTCATCTCAAAAATAGTAGCGTAGAAATGATGACATTCATAAGGTCTATTGGGCTAAGTCAGGACAATAAGAGCCCAACCATATTTTTTAAGTCCAGTAGAAGACACAAATTTTGCAATTATTTTTGAATTTATGTAGTCTCTATTTTAGTTTGTGATACGAAAAATCTGCATCTCTGCAAATTCCATTCGGCAAGTATACCGAATTCGTCGTCAAGTAAAAACTCACAGTAAAGTGGGATCGAATCCCATAAAGATTGATTGGTTGAGCAACTTTAATCAGAGGAGTGTTCTAGTTGAACTAAATAGAGTTAAATTGAGAATTGCAGAAATTAAATGACGGAAAACGTAAATAGCAAGAAATGTAAATGACAAAAAATTTAAATAGCTGAATGTAAATTGCAGAAAAGTAAATGGGAATGGGGATGATGAACATCAAAGTAAACAACAGACTATAGAGAATGGGAAGATAAGAATGGAAAAGCTCATTGGGTTCAGGAGATGTTACATTCTCCGGATCAAGTTCATTCTCATCTTTTCCTCAATCCATGCAACTCATTGATCTCTTGGCAATCTTAGGTGATTGAATCCCAATTTCTTAACAATTCAATCTCTCTAAACTTGAACAATTCCCCAATTCTTTGATCTAATTGCTCATGGGAAGAGATGAAGTGCGATAACTTATTATACTACATGTCTTTCTAGATCAAAATATCGGGAGGATTATATGTCACTATATCTGTCCAACCCCCAATCTAGTCCAACATGAGAAAGTATTTCTAGCATGATTTTCTCATTCCTCTTCCAAGGTTCCGAGAAAATTCAAGTATGAACAATTTCTCTTCTGAGACAATTGATCAATTGGTTGAAGATCGAAAGCTTTCAAGCAAATCAAAGAAAATGAAAAGAAGAAGAATAATAAGAACTATGATTGATCCATTGAATTACAACAGAACTTCCTCTCCAATGAAGTGGGGTTTAGTTGATCAAGGCTTTGGGAATTAAAATTGAAAATGTAAAGTGCATCTGGAAACAAAACTGATTACAGAGAAGAGTAAATTGAGTGTTTACAATTCTGGATCTCCAAGTCCCATTTTCCTTTCTAGTTCAAAACTACTTCTACATATACTATTTCTCTGATCCTTAGTTGAGTCTGCAAGTATCTGGATGTGGGTCCTTGGCCTTAGTTTAAACAGTTAACAAACTCACGGAACTTTGCTCAGCTTGCTGAAGGAGTTTAAGTGAGGCAGTAGTCACGTTAGTTAGGCCGTTAGTGTGAGTAACGTGATGTGTAAATTCCTACCTCGAAGACGTTAGTGACACCACGTTGGTGTCACTAACGTCCCAAAACCCCTTGAATCCACGTTACTACTGGCATTAGTGGCACTAATGTGGCCACTAACGCCACATCTTAGCCTAAGCCCATGTTAATGCCCACATTAGTGGCATTAACGTGGCCACTAATGTAGCCTTCCTTGCCTTTGCTTTAACCCATCGAGGACGTTAGTGGTATCAACGCCACCACTAAAGCTACAAGCTCCTTCTTCCACGTTAATGGCTCACGTTAGTAGCACTAATGTGGCCCTTAACGTGGCTTATTCTTCTTTTGAGCTCCTCTTCGATCACGTTAGTGGCACTAACGTTGCCACTAACGGTCCTCCTCTTGCCTTGCTCCACATTAATGGCACTAATGTGGTTCTTCTCTGCTTCTTCTTACCTGAAATCTATCAAACAATTTGCATCAAAACCTTGCTCTAATCATAAGATAATGCATCCGTCATTACATCATTTAATCTTTGCATTATTCTCATGAAAATGTTTAGAATTCACAATGTTTGATTGAATCAAGAGATGAATGCATAACTCATCCAAATGCTTGCTTATTACCTAAGAAAATGTATAAAACTAACCTAAAACATACTCAAAATGGCTTGTGAAACTAGCCAAGATGCCTTGGCATCAGTTTGTTTTGTTGTTAGAATTTGTTGAAAGATTGATTTAGTTCTGATTTGCTTAGTAGTATTTTTAGTAATTTTAAATTTAAATCAATATGATCTAATCTAATAAGATCAAATCTGATTTAAATTAAATTATCTTATCTTTTAGAAGATTTAAATTAAGTTGTCTTATTTAATCGAATAAGTTATCTTAACTAATTGGTTTACTTTTAGGTTGATTTCTTAAGAGCTTATTTAAACACTATTTATGACTCATTCTGATTAAGTTTTTTATGAATAAATTTTCTGGTTGTTAATATATATGTTTTTCTATAAGTGATTTGTTGTATATACAGTACATATATATGTATATCGAAAAAGTATGGGGAGCTAATGGAATATATGTACAATACGAATAATAGAGGTTTAGGGAATATTAGAGATATAATCATTAGTGTTATCTTTTCCCATCAGCGTAAGCCTCTGGGATGAGTGGTATCATGACATGGTATTAGAGTTTGAGAACTGAAAGGTGCCCACTGTACACATTGTACAAATAAGCCATTGTCTTTCTAGCGGGTCATACCAATCGTTTTTAAGATTTTTCATTTTGTATTTAAAATTGTCTCTAATATTAAATCTTATTTTAAAATCATCATTCTCCTAATTTTTAGACAAAAATATCATAAACCATAAATTTTAAAATTAAAGAAAGAAAAAGATTTGTGTTATTATCAAAAAGGAAGATGATTAAATTGGGGTAACGAGAGTGGGAAAGACAAGAATGTATTTTCATTTGAAAATTAGGAAAATGATGCTTTTAGTACTTGAAAATTAGGAAAATGAAAAAATTCTTTTTTTTTATTGACTTATGACGCGATTTTTTTTATTTTTTAATGTGTTTGATAAATTTCTAATAATAAAATTAAAAATACTAGAAAGATAACAAATAATATCTTTTTTTAGAAACTACAATTTATATTTTTTAAGATTTTTTTAAAATATATATATTTTTCACATAATAAATTAACAAAAAATATTTTTATCTTATTTTATCCAAACATAATTAATAAACAAAAAAATTTTATATGAGATATCCAAATATAAAATCACTTTTATTTTTATAAAAGATCTTTTAAATGATATTTAAAATAAGATTTTTTCAAAAAAGGCGCCAAATAAATCCTTAAAATAAGATTGAATATTAAGAATAATTTTAAATATAAATATTTTTAAAAATAATTTTAATTTTTGACTAAAATTATAAAAATTAAAATCATACTTAACCCTAAAAATGATAGTTGTACCAATGTATGGGATAATATTTTAAACTTGTAAAAAGATGATTGAGGACAAGTGAATCGTAGTTTTTTTCTTTTTAAGATTTATAATGATAAAATTTTAATTCAATGAACTGTAATATTTCTTACCAATAGAAATATCAATTGTTTTAGTAATTAACTAATTTAATAGAAGAATCTTGTATCTTTTACCGTTATATTTACTTTATACAAATTAAATATGGCAAAAAAAAACCCCAAATGCACCCCTTAATTAATTAATACATTTTATGCAACTTTTTTTTTTAAAAAAATTGATTAGTTTTAATTTTAAAAGTTAGCGATAGGCTACAAATGTTTTCTCTATGTTTTTAGTTCTCTCTACGTTCCCCTCAAGATACCAAAAGTCAGTTTAGCCTTTAAAAAGGATAAACTGATAAATCTGTCTTCATTCTTCGTTTCTTTTTCTTTTTTCTTTTTCCTTTTTAAACAAAAACAATCAATAAAAAGATAGTAGTAGACACTATTTTAAAATAAGTATGATAAGATTACTAAATGTAAGAATGAGAATTTCTGAAATCTTATTGGACCAGGCATGCAACATTAGTCCAATCTCCATTGCAATTGCAATTCAGATAAGTGGGAACAAGTTTAGTGGGGTTAATCCACGTGTGTATGCTTCCAAGAAGCAACGGTGGCCATGATAATTGGTATGGCAAAATTTATAGTATTTGTTACTTAATATCTAATTTTTGTCTAATTTATTTTTTAAAATAAAATTTAAATATTTAAAAATCATGTATTTTTGTATTTTTAAATTAAATACTAATTTTTATTTTTTTTAAAACAAACTAAGCATGTTTTTTAAACATCATAACAAATTAACAATGACCTAATTGGTATATTCTTTTGCATAAGAGCATGAGGATATGGGAACCTTTTTGGTACAAAAGCGAGAAAACAAGTGGGAATGCTTGCTTATCCACCTTATCTCATTCGAAAGGCCATTGTTATCACCGATTGCTCAATTAACAATTATTGTTCTCGTAATCTCTCATTCCTTTATATCCTTAAAAGGATAACTTCCACCATGGATCCACATACAACATAAGTTACTATGGCCGGTATAAAGCACTTGTCAAGACGGATAGGGGGATTACTCCTTAATATAAAAGGAACAATGCTATGTGCAATAAAATTTATTATTTAATATTTAATTAATTTTAAATTCTAAAGGTTAATACTTAATACTACAAAAATAAAATATTAATTCAAAATATTAGCTAATGTTAATAAAAGATGTTGTCCCATACCATTTCTCATTGAGCAATGCTAGGGACCAGCAACATTTGTGATTGCTAACCATCGACTAGCCATCAATAATGATTTGATGATGTGAGATTATTAGTGTGAGATTTCATCCAATGGCTCATCTTTCTCTGCTGGTTATATGCTGGCCAAAATGCAATAAAATTGCTGGCGTCCTAAACTTTTCCTTTCTCATTTATTAAATCTCAATGAAATATGAAATTGTCATATAACTTTCGATTCATTATATATAAAAACTTAAATTTATGCATAAAAAATTTTATATGCATAAAATAATTTGACCTTAAAATGATATATAGATATATTTTTGTATCATTTTTAATTTTATTCTTTTAATTTTTTTTTTTGGGTTTTTTTTTCCCTTAAAAAAATAAACTACCACCCTTTACCACAATCTCTCCGGAAAAGTGATTGAGATCCTAGAAGAGGATCAGCCACTGCTGGTTCGGCAAAGCTATCAGGTGGTGGTAAGATTGGGGAGAATTTTATTGATTATTACGACAACTATGATGCGTGTAAAAATTAAAAAAAAAAATCAACCACCGGTATTTATATGGAAATACAAAATAGCATTAAAAATAAATTAAATAATATATATTTATATACAAATATATAATAATTAATTTGATAACTGATTTTTTATGTACAGATAACATTTTTGTTATTTTATGAACATCAGTTACAATAGAATTAACCACATCAGTATTCTAGGTCTTGTTTCGAATTCCAAATGTGGCTCTCCTAATCTAGCTAGGTGGTGTGTTACCATATTAGTAAACAGATTTTTCCCTATTTAATTTTTGTTTTTTTTAAATAATGAACGGATTATAATCTTTTATCCTTGGTTTTGAATTTTTGATTATATTATATTTATTGCGTTATGTTTATTATATTGTACTTTTAAAATTTTTTTAAAAAGAATTTCTATTAATTCTCCCTTATATCTACAATTCTACATAGACTGATAGACCCACCTTTTTTGGAACCGAAAAATAAAACCTCGCAGCAGAAATGAGAGAATTTTTCTAACGGAGATGAGATAGGAAATGGGTATCCGCCTCCATATAAAACCCAATGCCATACCCTATAAACTACATTAAATATGCACTCTTTTTCTTCTCCACAGTAAAAATTATAGAATGCATCAATGCTCACTTGCTCAGTTAATTCAAATTGTTCAGCATTTACTTTCCACCAGTTCAAGCATCATCAAATGAGGAAAAAAAATTACCCAAAAGAGAAATACCCAAATGTTAATAGAGTAATAGGTGAATAAAGACATGACCAATAACAAAACAATAATCTTAAACAGAAATTAATTTATACTTTAATTTAAGACATCACCGTTATAATGAGCACAATCAACCAGACTATTAATTCCTCCAGAATTGAAACAATTGAAGAGAAATTAATCAAATCCTACTTTATTTAGAAGGCTGACAACATAAAGAACGACACTGTACCGTGCAATAAGCTAATAACTATAATACATTTTCTAGTAGCTAGTCATTATTATGAATTTAAACTGAAGTAGGGTCTTCTGGTTTATCCCGTGCCCTTTAACAAAGCCTTTGGTTTCTTCAATAGTCCCCACTACGAATTGGAGGGAATCTGCACCAAACATTGCCAAATATGCTTATAGCATCTTATTGCGTGTAAAGGTAAAATTTTGAACAAAATGTATGCATACATATGTCGTGAATGTATAGCTTTCTTTAAAGAATCCAATTAACGTTGGAATAATATTTGTCCATTGTCTCTTTTGTGTGGCCATGTTTGTTTGACTTTTAGCCTGTGCAGATTGGTAATGGAAATTGTACCCCACTTTGTAATTTTGGATTTAGTTTTGAGTTTTGATCCACTTTCAATGAAACAGCACTTTCATGCTATCAAAATTAGAATCTATATCTGTACCTCTTTCTTTCATCTTGGTTCAGTCTGACTAGTCTCTACTCACTAATTCAAAAGAATCCTACCAATGGAGATTTTAATTAAATCCTTAGACCATCTCCAGTAGAGAACTCATCTCAGTTCCTATTTATAATCCACCTGTCATAAAAAGTAACTCCACATAACATCTCTCTCTTCTCCATTAGGAAGAATCCACATAACATCTCTCTCTTCTCCATTAGGAAGAACTAACTTTAGTCTCTATTGTGGTCCCACTTAATTAATTAATTAAAATAACTAAAATTAATATAGTTATTATTTTTTAATAATATTATTTAAATTTATAAATTCAAAAATAATTCACTATTAAAAGATATTAATATTAAAAAAATAATATATAACAATAATACACCATATATAATTTGAGATTACATTAATTTATAAAATTACTTAATACAAAAAAAAAACATAATTAAATTTTATAGTTGACGATAAACATTATGAAATTGCCATATGTGTTCAATTAAATTTTCTTTTAACTATCGATACTGCTATCTATTTAATTATTATAATTATTAATTAATTTAAACTAATTTATAAAATTACTTAATATAAAAAAATAATTAAACTAATTTGCAAAATTAATTAACATACATATAATAGATATGTAATATATATTTTAATTTATTTATATGTAACATTTTTTAATTCATTTATATGTAATATGGAACAATTATAATATAATTTATTTATATGTAACATTTTTTAATTCATTTATATGTAATATGGAACAATTATAATATATATGTATACAATACAATTATCATTTTATATATATGTTTTAATTTAATTTTATTTATTGACATACATTCCACGTGTCAAATTTCGGTTGGAGGTTCCTCTGAGCAGGAACTCTCCTCATCGATCCATGTGAAAGAACTCATTTGAGTTCACACTCCAACGGGCAAAAGTGCCCTTATGTCAGAGGAGGAACTTGGGATAATTACCATTGGAGTTGCTCTTCGATGCTGCTCATCCTAAGTTCCTCCTCTGACACAAATATTTGACACGTGGAATGTCTAAAAAATTAAAATATATATGAAATTATCATTGTATTGTATACACATATATTATGACCCTTGCATATTACATATAAATGAAATAAAAAATGTTATATATAAATAAATTAAAATATATATTACATACATATTATATGTATGTTAATTAATTTTGCAAATTAGTTTAATTATATTTTTTTATATTAAGTAATTTTATAAATTAGTTTAAATTAATTATTATAATAATTAAGTATATTACATCATTATATCTCTATTTAATTAATAATTTATATTAATTATTTAAATAATAATTAATAGTAAATTATTTTTGAATTTATAAATTTTAATAATATTATTGTAAAAAAAATAATAACTACATTAATTTTATTTATTTTAATTAATTAATTAATTAAGTGGGGCTACAATAGCGACTAAAGTTAATTTCTCTTAATAGAAAAGAAAGAAATGTTTTGGGTTCTTAACTTCTTATTTTCTGTTTATGATACAAAAACTGATGTGGAGTTATTCTTTATAACAAGTGGGTCATAAATAGAAATTTGGATGAGCTCCCACTGAAAATGGTTTAAAAAGAATGCAGAGAATAATATTGTCCATCACTGAAAATGGTCATAATACGTCATTTTCAAATGTTAAAAAGACTATACTTTGTCTCCAGTGATTTTGGTCAGGTCATGGTCAGGGACGAGATTAAGAGTTTATAAATTTGTTAATACCTTGGGGGAGATGATTCACTGCAGCAACTTTCAAAGCATTCAACCACACAATCTGAGGGTGGGTCCAAGAAGAATGCCATCTACAAAATTACATGTTAATCATATTTCATTAGAAATACATAATCAAAATCATGCTAAGTTCTAATTGACTACATGAGCTAATAATAAACACCATTATGATGAAGCCAAATTTATAGGGTATTTGGTAGAAAGAAACAATATCACACAATCTATGACATCAGAAAAATCCGTGTCCAATGTTTTTTCAATAAATAAACGTTGAGCAAAACCTCAAATTGATTCCCTAAACTTTTTTGAAGTGATCACTTTAATCCCTGATATTTGTTTATTAGCTATTAGTCTCTTAATTTTCAAAAATTGTGAGACAAATCAATCTTTTTTGGTAAGTTTTTGATAGTTTGGATTGGGATTAAAATGTCCACTTTGCAAGTTTAGGGATTAATCTATCTCACAATAAAAAATTTAAGAACTAATGACTAATAAACAAAATGAAGGACTAATATGGAATTAATTAATGCATGTCCTATCTCTGCTCTCAACTACCCATTTCAATAATATCCATGCAAAAATATTCAGTTTACAATTCTTCATATCCTTCAGAGAAAGACATGTGGCATACATTGGGCAATTTCATCTAGCATAATGAATCAGGTAGTTCACCGTCCAAAGTTTGAACATTTTTTTGTCACTAGAATTTTTATGTGATCACGCTTTCAACATGGACCCATAACATGGACCCATATAAATAATGTTTGTATGAAAGGAAGTTATGTCATTTATCAGTATCATCATTTGTTACAAGTCAAATAATGGATGTATTCTGTACTAGTCAATTACCCATGCGTAAAATAAGTGTGAATAACACACAACAGTCAACATTTCTAAGGGTCATTTAGAATTGAATTTTGAAAAAAAAAAGTATCTTTTTTATTTTTTAATAAAAAAACAAATAATTTAATTTTTTTTAAAGATGTATCTAAATATATTTAAAATTTAATAAAGTATTTTTTTTTCACTCAAAGAAGCCAATCCAAACAAACACTTAATCCATCCAGGATGGTATAAAGAATAAGTACTCCTTCCATTCCATATTGGCCGTCATTTTCTTTTTCTGGTAGTTGGTACACTCAAAACTCACGATTTATACAAATTGTATCTAGATATTTATGAAATACTAAAAAAATGTAAAAGAGATTGCCAGTGTTGACCAACGGCAGTAAAAGAATATTTATAAATTTAATCAAACCATCATAAGTCATCATTCTAGAATATAAATTAAAGGGCAACAACAAAGTAAGGAAACTGAAGAAGTGATCAGTAAAGTAGTAATTACCGAATAACGCTCCTTTCCGGTTGGAATGACTCTGTGAAGTGTTGACCTACAAGAGTAATATGACAAAAGTTGAGAATAAACATAACAAAATAGCTCCTTTTAAGTTGTTCGATGATGGATTTTACCGGTATATACAATTTGTCCACCTCTCCATCAAGTCCCCAATGTTCACAATAAAGGCCCTGTGGAATGCAAAATTTTAGTGCAAAATAGTCTACAATAGTACAGTCTTTAGATAATATCATTCAGTTTGTTTACCAAAATTTCATATTCATGAACTCACCCTTCTACATGAGACACATCCTCCCAGACTCGAGGTTGCTTGAACTTCTCCTTACAGATCTGAAATACAAGATTTTAAAAATTATAAATTAGGTTAAATTACAATGAGGTCCACCAAGGTTGAGTAGATATTACACATAACAGCCCCCATGACTATTAGTACAATGTAACACAAGGCGTCTTTGAAGTTTGGGTAACATTGACCTTGCTAAAGTTTAGGTGACATTGTACCTAACACCAGGAATTTTGTAAACAAATAAGAGGCCAGTGAAAATATGACAAATCAGAGGGAATCATGTGTAATACCTAAACTCGAGGGAGGTCAGTGTAATTTACTCTAAAACTTGTATGATATACCCCCAATGAATGAACTGTAAGGGAAGGAATCAAAGGAGAGGAAGCTGTTAGTCACAAACTGTAGACGTGGCAGTCCAAAATGTTAGAATTTTTATATTTTATGGGGTCCAATCTTATTAATATGGTAGCAGATAATTATAAAAACACAATGTAATCCATCATTGTTGATGAATTAGAAGAGTCCATTTGGCATAAGATTGAACATTGGCTATGGCTGGAAGTAGGTAGATTATCATTTTTCCACTTACGTGGAATACTGTGACTAAGAACTTCTGGCACGAAAGTCGAGAGGAAGACTCAGGATGCATCAGGAATCCAATTAGATTGCAATCAGAATCCTCATACAAGGAGAATAGAATTTTCTGCTTGTAAGGAGTTCAACTCCGTGTCTTCTTTAATGCCTATGACTTGTTGCAATCCTAGATTATTAGGTACACTAAAGGGAAGATGAGAACCTGCAGTCCCGGAACACCGTCGGTCACCAAGAGAGTGATCATGCCATAATCTGAATGAGCAGAGGCACCACATAACTCTTCATATGATCCCAATTCACCTGATGCAATTGGAAGGCATGTTACCAAAGTGAAAATATCACATAGGATATAATTTGTTTGTAAAACACCCCTATAGGGTCAATCATAAAACACTAATAAAACAGCATTAAAAACTCAGAATATGATATTAAACACACTTCAATTGATTGCCACCATAGTTGAAGTTTCTTTGACTCTGGTCTAGCCACAAAGTAGAAATTAACAGTAGAAGGATATATTTTAGAATCAGATAATTTGTTTGGAAACCTTGTCCTAAGGCCCAATGCACAGAACACTAATAGCAAAGCAGAAAGAACTTATTCTAAAATAAAAATACAACCTTCAGTTACCACCAGAAGTGCATTTTCTCTGATCAAGATCTACCAAAAGGAGTATGTGCAACAAATAAAGTTAAAATATACAATATAAAATTCATTGAATACATGGCATTATGTATTTTAAATTGGATTACACAGAATGGTGCCCATGTTCATGTGCAGAGTAGTTCATCGCATCAAAATCAATACATGAAAACAAGGAATATATGTTCCCACTTCTAAATTCAAAATGCCGTTTTGGCCAGGAAGTAACTATAATATAATATAACAAGTGAAATGAAGTAAAAATCAACATAAAATATAGTATTTGAGGCACTTTTAACAAAGTTAGACATAAATACATGGTATCCCATTAAGGTCAGGGAAATGTTAATAAACCTGGATAATGCAAAAGGCGAAGAAAAGCTGCTGGTTTGTTTAAGGCTGTCTTCTCAAAAAAATCATCATCCAGATTTAGGGACAGAGCAATTAGAGACATCAGCTTTTTCCCAGCTTCCCTGGAGCCGAATAGAAAAAGAGTCAAATTCTAAATCTAAACATCATAACAAGAGAAAGAACCAAAGAAAATGTAAACGTCAATATGAATGCTCACCCATCCTTTCTTCAGTATATACAATAATACCCCACAAAGAAACAAACTCTCACTAAATAAAAAGGCATGAATAAAGTTCTTGATAAAAAGACGTTAGTTTCTTGTTTTTGGTACAAACACTATGTGGAACAAAAGTAGAAACCTAAAAAAAATAGCTATTCAGTTTTCACATTCTTAGGAACAAATATTAAGGTTTCCATTTTATATTTTCTGGAATGTAAAATCTCACAGTTCATATCAAATTAACGGCAACTTACAACAATTTCCATATTAAGGATTCCATTGTAGGTCTCCAATCTGGTAACAGTTCTGGAGTGTCCATAACAGAAAAGGGGAAAACAAAAACAAAACAAAAATCTCATGTTAAGTCGATACAAAATAATAACAGGTGGAGAAGTAAGCGTGTTATCACCCACGAAAAATTCAACCAACACAAATTAACATACTCACTGCCTCACAGGTATATTATAAGGGTAAGTAAATAAGCCACACCTTGAGAAGGCCATTGATTCAGGTTAACACTACTGCTATCTTCCAAATTACCAATGTAATAGCTCTCTTTTGCGTCACCTGGTTAAAAGGAATCATCTTGCTAAAAGTATCCTAAGTGTATTAGTTAAATATAAGTAATGTACCTAAAGAGTGAAGATTGTTCATTGTATAATTAAAAACAATAAAAATAATGGCATTATGTACAATACACACTTCTTTAAATTCATCCACCTTCACTCCCCACTAAACAAATTCCCATTAAATATACCCAAGCTAAAGCTTTCAACCTTTCATGTGTTTAATGCCCAATTTTGGTATATACAAGCGGATATTATTTTGATAATTTAAAAAAATTTCAAACACACAATTAATTAAACAAGGTGCAGAAATGTCGGGTGTGCCAATTGTGTTTTCTTTTTAGCGTCAATAAAAATCTTCCAGCTTTGTGTGTACTGTTCATGAGTACCAACGCCCTTGTTCGCAAAACCCCCCGCCCCCAAAAAAATGAAGAAAATGGAATATTAACCTTTGGACTGTGAAGAGGGATCAAGGTTCTCAGAGTAGAGAGGAGTGTAACCCCTGTATTCCTTGCGTGACAAGCTCAATTTGTAGTTCAATGGAAGCGTGAAGAACTTGGCGCTTTGTTGAAACGCTGAACTCAGAAGCTGGTCGTCTACGCCGTGGTTCACGAGGTAAAAGAATCCATAATCAACGCATGCCTATTCATCACTCATGAAATTCATTATCTTTATCAACGCATGTCAAGTGAGGGATGAAATTAACGGTTACCTGACGAATAGAGTTGGCGGTGGAGAGACGATCAGGTGAGGAAAGGTCTACCATAGGGAGCCTCAGCTTCGTCGCCATTACCAATTCTTATTTCTTTCTTTGTTGTTCAGCAGTGGCGCTTACTCACTTCAGTGGGTTTGATTGGGTTGGGTTGAGATCATGAAGAAATTGAAGACGTCAATGTTTTGGCATCCCATTACGCTTTTGTACTTCTATTATGTAGAATTATAGATGTTCTATAGTAAGACATTACAATTTTTTTTTTCAGGAAAAAAATGAGAAAGTACTATTACGAACAAGTTTAAAATTTGGAAGACTATGAGATAATATTCCATTTGATGCCTCAACAACTTGTATGTAAGTTTTAATTTAGTTCTTAAAAATTTTAATTATTTTTATTTAATTTTTAAATTTTATAAATATAACTTATGTTAATCCTTAAAATAATTTTTAACATTAATGAAACAATATCGTGAACAGTCGAATGCACACTAAATTTTATAAAATGATGTGGTTTTAATTTTGACACTCAGATAACCCAAAAATAATATTATAAATGGTATTTATTAAAAATTTACCTAATAAAATAAGTGATAGATGTCGTTTTTGAGTTATTTAAATGGCAAAACCAAAACTGCATCATTTTACAAGTTTTAACGTGACATATGATAGTTTATAACAGCATTTCATTAACATTTTTATACTAAAAATTATCTTAAAAACTAATATGAAGCACATTTATAAACTTTGAAAATTAAATAGACGCAATTAAAATTTCAAGGACTAAATTAAGACTCACGTACAAATTCAAGAACCAAATTGAATATTAACTCGATCTTCTTTATATCTACAATGTATACATTAGAAATCATTATCAAAATTAATTATTAGTATAAAATATAAAATAAATTCAATTAAATTAATCAAAATTAATAAAAATACTTACATAAAGTATATCTAAATTATATATTTCTTCTTGTTGTGTTTTTCCTTTTTTTATGTTTTTTGTGTGAGTTTTTTTTGTCGTCATTGATGATTGGATTTTTGATGGTATAGAATTTCACAAATGAATTCTCGTTGAAAGTATAGTTTCTAAACCAACAATAATCCTTTCATACAAAAGATTGTTTGTCACAAGTAACAAAACCCTAATTTTATAAACCGAAGTATTCAAACCTCGGGTCGTTCTCCCTAGGAATTACAATAAAGTGTCTTGTTATTGGTTATGAGTCATTTTGGGGTTTTGGATAAGAAGCATGAAAAATAAATGGCAATGAAAATAAACTAACAACTATAAAAGGCTCTTGGCAAGGTATGAAAATTAGAAATCCTATCCTAGTTATCCTTCTCAATTGTGATGAGAATAGTTCATTGCTACCACTTAGTTAACCCTTACTAAATAAAAGAAAAATAAGTCCTAGCCAACTCCCAAGGAAAGACTAGCTTTAGTGCACTCTAAACCAATTAGCAATCTCTCTAATTACCAATCAACAAAGGGATTAGATAACTCAAGTGTCACTAATTACTCTACCTAGGCCAAGAGGAACAAAATCTAACTAATGGCTATAAGAGACATTTCAACAAACACATAAAGTGCAATAGAAGTAAATATTATTAAATGCAAGAATTAAAGGAATCTATAACTACAAAAACAAGAGAT
>NC_029772.3:35801920-35817011 GCF_000817695.3 Arachis duranensis | reverse complement strand
TTAGAAGTAGTTTCTAGAGAGAGAAGCTCTCACTTCTCTCTAGGATTAGGATTAGGATTAGAAGTAGTTTTAGAAGTAGTTTCTAGAACTAAACTATGACTAATGGTAACTAACAGTTCATTCCCCCTTCAATCCTTGGCTTAAATAGCATCAGAAATGAGTTGGATTGGGCCCACAAGGCTTCTAAAATCGCTGGACACGTTTTGCTTTAAGTGAACCAGGTGGCAGCAACGGCGTGTGCGCGTACTATGCGCGTGCGCGCCACTATACGTGTAGCAAATATGGCAAATCTTATATCGTTTCGAAGCCCCGAATGTTAGCTTTCCAACCCAACTGAAACCGCATCATTTGGACCTCTGTAGCTCAAGTTATGGTCGTTTAAGTGCGAAGAGGTCGGCTTGACAGCTCTCCGGTTCTTTCATTTCTTCATGAGTTCTCCAACTTTTCATGCTTCTTTCTTCATTCCCTTGATCCAATCTTTGCCTCCTAAACCTTAAATCACTTAACAAACATATCAAGCATCTAATGGAATCAAAGAGAATTAGATTTAGCTATTTTAAGACCTAAAAAGCATGTTTTCACTCTTAAGCACAATTAAAGGAGAATATACAAAACCATGCTATTTCATTGGGTAAACGTGAGAAAAGGTCTACAAAATACTCTAAATTCAATACAAGATAAACCGTCAAATTGGGGTTTATCAACCTCCCCACACTTAAACCTTAGCATGTCCTCATGCTAAACCAAGAATGAAATAAGGGATATGACACTTATTCAAAGCAAAGAAACTATATGCATGCAACTAAATGCAAAATGATTCTATCTACTTGGTTAAAAATAAATCAATCTCCAAGACATACATGCACAAGTAGGGCTTAAGATCATATAACGTGTCATGAGTCCTACCAATTTAAATATAAAAGTGAAGTTCAAGAAGACTTGCAAGAAGAATGCTCATGAAAGCCGGGAATCAAGGAATTGAGCATTGAACCCTCACCAGAAGTGTTTGCACTCTATTCGCTCGGTGTTTGGGGTTGATTCACTCAATTCTCCCCTAATCATGCTTTCTAAGATTTGTTTTTCATCTAACAATCAACAATTATTTAATGCACGCATACAATTATCATGAGGTCTTTTCTTTAGGTTGTAATGGGGCTAGGGTTAAGGTAGGATGCATATTTGGTCAAGTGAGCTTGAAGTTTGAATCTTTGATAGGCTTAGACTTCCCACCTAACCTATGACATCCTATACAATTAAGTTCTAACCCAACTACCCATTCTTCACTTTTCCACATACTCATGCATTCTCTTTTCATTTCATAACACATATGCATTGACTTTTATTTGAGCCTTACTTTGGGGCATTTTGTCCCCTTTTTTTATTTCTTTCTTTTTTTTCTTCTTTTTCTTTCTTTTTCTATATTTTTTTCTTTTCCATATTGTTTTTTTCTTTTTCTTTTCTTTTTCTCATTTCATTTTTTTTATATACAAGAGCATCAATGCATAAGGTTTTACATTCGATCAATACACGAGTATGTACCCAATTCCCAATATTTACACTAATAATACAAAACTACCCTTTTATTCTTCCAATGTCCCAGGATTCCCACACTTGAATGATACTCACACACACTAGCCTAAGCCAATCAAAGATCCAAATTAAGGACATTTATTATTTTTCACTTTAAGGCTTGTAATGTGCTAAATTAAGAACAAAGTGGGTTAAGCATAGGCTCAAATTGGCTAACAATGGAAGATAAAATGTAAGGCTATTTGGGGTAAGTAAGCTAATGAAATGATGGCCTCAATCATATAAATGCATGAATACACAAAATAATGGACATAAAGAATCAAACAAATCAAAGATTGCATTCATAGAAAGAGAATAATGCACACAAGAAAGGAAAATAAGTGGTTATAAGATGTAACCATACCATTAGGCTCAAATCTCACAAGCTTGTGTTCTTAGCTCAAAAACCATGTTCCAAAATACATTCTTCCAAGCAAGTTCAACAAAGTAAATTATTCAAATTGGTAGGTTGCCCTAAAACGGTTTCTGGGAAAAGAATTCATCACTTTAACCAAGTAGTCCTAATAAGAAAGAAGTAGTAAAAATATGTATAAATTCTAACTAAAATGCAACCTATCATGCAAATGCAATAACTAACTAACATTGGTGTTGAAAAGGAAATTGGTACCCATGGAGATCGGTCAAACGACCTCCCCACACTTGAAGATTGCACCGTCCTCGGTGCATGCAAAGAAGAGCAAGGTGGACGGGTTGCTACAATTGATGAGCTTCTTCACAAGGTTGCACGGAGAACTTGTTTGTTGCCCCATTTAAAAGCTTTCCTTTCTCCCTCCTTGGTGGCCAACCTAAAAGGAAAGAAAAGGAAGGAAAATTAAGCCTATAACAAAGATATCAAGGCAATTAGAACATAGGCGGGGGCTAATGCCAACTAAGAGTATGATTCCCTACTACATGTTAGCTAAGCATGTGAGTGAGAAAACAATGTAAGCTAAGGCATATCATTAAGCCTGATGCAAGAGTAAAGTTAAAGCATGAAGAGTGTATTGAGCATCAAGTTCAAATGAGAAGAAGTGGGTCATGAAAGACAATATGAGGTCATATCAATGCACAAGGACACAAGAGTCATACAAGATGTGGAATAGTTTCTAAACCAACAATAATGAATTCCCTACTCCATTTTTGATGATTGGATTTTTGATGGTATAGAATTTCACAAATGAATTCTCGTTGAAAGTATAGTTTCTAAACCAACAATAATCCTTTCATACAAAATATTGTTTGTCACAAGTAACAAACCCCTAATTTTATAAACCGAAGTATTCAAACCTCAGGTCGTTCTCCCTAGGAATTACAATAAAGTGTCTTGTTATTGGTTATGAGTCATTTTGGGGTTTTGGATAAGAAGCATGAAAAATAAATGGCAATGAAAATAAACTAACAACTATAAAAGGTTCTTGGCAAGGTATGAAAATTATAAATCCTATCCTAGTTATCCTTCTCAATTGTGATGAGACTTGTTCATTGCTACCACTTAGTTAACCCTTACTAAATAAAAGAAAGTCAAGTGGTTGAATTGACTTGAGCCACAAGTTCTAGCCAACTCCCAAGGAAGGACTAGCTTTAGTGCACTCCAAACCAATTAGCAATCTCTCCAATTATCAATCAACAAAGGAATTAGATAACTCAAGTGTCACTAATTACTCTACCTAGGCCAAGAGGAACAAAATCTAACTAATGGCTATAAGAGACATTTCAACAAACACATAAAGTGCAATAGAAGTAAACATTATTAAATGCAAGAATTAAAGGAATCTATAACTACAAAAACAAGAGATCAATATCTAACTACAAAGGCAAGAGATCAACAATAGAAAAGCAAAGAAGAACAATTATTATGAATTACCTCTTATTGAATTGAAAGAAAATGGAAGGAACAATAGTAGATCTACAACAAAATATAAGAACAAAATAAAGGAAATTACAATAAAAGAATGGAAGAAGAATGAATGTAGCAACAAGGAATTGAGAAGATAGAAGTAGAAGAAGATGAATTAAAATCTAGATCTAAGAACTAAACCTAATCCTAGTCCTAATCCTAGAGAGAAGTGAGAGCTTCTCTCTCTAGAAACTACTTCTAAAACTAAACTATGACTAATGGTAACTAACATCTAAAGTATGAGAGTATGTTCATTCTCCCTTCAATCCTTGGCTTAAATAGCATCAGAAATGAGTTAGATTGGGCCCACAAGGCTTCTAAAATCGCTGGCCATGTTTTGCTTTAAGTGAACCAGGTGGCAGCAACGGCGCGTGCACGTACTATGCGCGTGCGCACCACCATACGTGTAGCAACTGTGGCAAATTTTATATCGTTTCGAAGCCCCGGATGTTAGCTTTCCAACCCAACTGAAACCGCATTATTTGGACCTCTGTAGCTCAAGTTATGGTCATTTAAGTGCGAAGAGGTCGGCTTGACAGCTCTCCGGTTCTTTCATTTCTTCATGAGTTCTCCAACTTTTCATGCTTCTTTCTTCATTCCCTTGATCCAATCTTTGCCTCCTAAACCTTAAATCACTTAACAAACATATCAAGCATCTAATGGAATCAAGGAGAATTAGATTTAGCTATTTTAAGACCTAAAAAGCATGTTTTCACTCTTAAGCACAATTAAAGAAGAATATACAAAATCATGCTATTTCATTGGGTAAACGTGAGAAAAGGTCTACAAAATACTCTAAATTCAATACAAGATAAACCGTCAAATTGGGGCTTATCAGTCATTCTTTTATTATCATTATTATTGTCACATTTTTTTATATTTTTTTCTCCTTCTTCTTATAACATTATGGAGTATTTTTAATTTTTTTTATTCTTCTTACGAAGATAAACAAAAAATTTATAAAAAATTAAAATAAAAAAATAAATAAAAAAATAAAAATAATGATGATGAAGAAGAAGAAGAAGATCAAAAGAGAAAAATTTTAAATTATGTAGAATTTATCAAAAAAAATAGTACTAAAATTTTTTAAGTTTGACACATAAAATTTCTGAATGTTTATATCAAAATTTTTTAATGATAACATTTAATTTTTTTTAACTCATTAGAAATTATTAAAAACAAAAAAATTAAGAAAATATCTTAAAAATAACATTGATAATTTTCAATTGACACAAATTTTTTTGAACATATCTTCTTCTAGTACTTCTTTTTTTTTTCTCCCAGCATTTTTCTTTTTTATATTTTGCTATTGATACAAATTTTTTTTATATTTTCTTATGTTTTACTTCAAAAATAAAAAATTTTATCTATACAAATTTATTTTAAAGTTGAATTGTTTACTTCTAAGTCTTAAATAATAAACTGTCTTGCAATGTAGTGTAAAAATAATTTGATTGAATTTGACTATGTAAAAAATTTGGTTATCTAGGATTATTATAAAATATATTAGAATACAATAATTAATTTTAGCAGTTAATTTTAGAGTACATATAATAATTTTTTTTCTTGCATTGCACCTAGTTTATTTTTTAATTTAATCAAGAGTTTGTTTTAATATAGTAGTGTTGTAAAACGTTTTATATAGTTATTCATTAATATTTATTATAATTATTCATCTAATTAATATAAAAAATATTATTTTTATTGATAGGTAACAATTTTGATGTATTATTTTGTAAATTAAAAAGTTAGAAAACAAATACAAATAAGTGTCGTCAAGGGTCAATATGCTCTGCTAGGATTTTTAACTTAACAAAATTTTTGTGCCGTCAACGTCAACATTTTCTACACATACCGTAATTTTATTCCTAACTCAGAGTCATCATACAATGCAGGTTCTTCTGTATCTTTTTCTCTTGACATTACCTCCCAGAATCATGGCAGAAAGTGGAGAAAATTTAATTAGCTCCATTCCTTTGAGTAATGAAGAGAGTGATGATGTAATACAATTGTCAGAGGAGGATATAAAGGATTTTATTTATAATTGTATTAAAAGTCTAGTTGAAAGATGTTTTTGCTAATAAATCCTTTTCAACCAGAACCATGGATGGGATGCTTAAAGCAATTTGGGAGAGACCAGTAGGGTTTCGAATGAAGGAGATTGATCATAATTAATTCCGATTCTTCTTTGATAATGAGTGAGATGTTATGAGAATTGAGAGAGGCTCTCCATGGCTTTCAAAGGGGATATGCATTGGAGAATAATTAATCAATGAGATACCAATATGAACCCAATTTTGGGGGTTCCTGAAACCCTTAAGACGCTGGAGGTTGCTCGAAAGCTTGGTGAAGGACTCATTAAGGTGATGAATGTGAGACTATTTTATGTTAAAGGGAGAGAGACACATATCATCAAAGCAAGGGTGATTATTGATGGAAATCGAGCTGTAAAAGACTCTCTTAAGACCGCTGGTACTGACAAGTCTTCAATTAGAGTGGCGGTTCAATATGAAAGACTAGGGACGGTGTGTACGTACTGTGTAACTATGGGCTATGACCATAAAATATGTGTTGTATTTTTGGAGGATATAATGGAAAATAGGTTAAGGAAGGATAAGATAGGAGAACGGATCAGAGCTTATCAAATTGGTATAAGGGTGGAGATAAAAGAGGATGAAGGGGGAAAAGGAGAAAAGAGCTTTCAAGCGGGTCATTCCCTTCGCAAAAAGAAACTGCTCCCAAACTGCATGGTAAATGAGTTTTAAATTTGAGTGTCAAAGACGAAAAAAAGTATGATCAAGGAGTTAAGAGTCTCACCAGGAATAAAAGACGTAATGAGAAAAATGAGAACGATATGAGTATTGTTTCGAGGGTTACCTGAAACTGTAGGTCGATCTCGGACGAGATCTTCTATACTAGTCGGAGCTGATGTGTCCGACTTGATGATGGTGGTCGGAGCCGCCGTGTCTGACTTGTTGGACTTGGTAGTGGTGTTGATCCTTCGTCACCAGAGGGTGGTGGTACCTGTAAGGGACTCCGATGCTTAAGTTAGCAAGGGTATTGAGCAGGTTTTTAGTAGAATCAGAGTATGAGTTATACATGGGTGCTCCAGTGTATTTATATGATGGGGAGTGATCTTTCTGGAGATAAGATAATCTTATCTTATCTTATCTTCAGGTGAAGTCATCTTATCTTTTAAGGGTACCACCCTTATCTCTATAGGCTTGGGCTGCCTTAGGATTTTGGGTCGTGTTCCTTTGTTGGGCCCTTTTTGGGCTTTTCCTGGTGATTTAGCCGACCTCTTGAGAAAAGGTCGGATAGTCCTGACCTGAAGAGGTCGGTTGACTTTGTCGTAAACATCCCGGGTCGAACAGCTCGACCTAGGGTATGAATAGTGCCCCTGCTCGAGCTCGGTCTTTCTTTTGAAGTCGAGTTTTTCGGTTTCTTTTGGGGAAGCCAGATTCGAGCATTTTTTTGCTAGGTCTGTTTGTGGAACTTTTTTTAAGTAGCTTTAAATGTGTGACTGATAAACTCCTATTTTATGATTCATCTTGTGCTTAAAATGAGTGTTTTTATCAAATCTTCACCCACTTATTCATGTAAATTGCATGGTTTTACTATTCCTTCCTTATTTTATAATATATGAGAAAACATGTTTCCTATGCTTTAAAAATATTAAATTTAATTATCCTTTATTACCATTCGATGCCGTGATTTGTGTATTAAGTATTTTCAGGTTTCATAGGGCAGGAATGACTTAGAGGACAGAAAGAAAACACACAAAAATGGAAGGAACACACAAAATGGAGTTTTTGAAGAATCGGCAGCGACGCGAATGCATGGACAACATGACCGCATGCCTTGCGCAAAATGGCATCGACGCGAACACGTGAACAACGCAGACACGTGACTAGCGTGAAATACAACTAACGTGGATGCGTGACTTACGCGGACGCGTGGAAGAGAAAAACTCCAGATGACGCCGACGCGTGACCCACGCAAATGCGTGACGGACCCCACGTGCAGAAAATTGCAGAAGTCGGCCCCAGTGATTTCTGGACCCTTTTCAGTCCAGATCCAAGCCCAGAGAACACAGATTAGAGAACACAGATCCATCCATTCATTTAACAATTCATCATATACAACATACATTCATTCACAATTTTAGGATTATATGTAGTTTCTAGAGAGAGAGGCTCTCTCCTCTCTTTTAGGTTTTAGGATTAGGATTTCTCTTTTACTTTTAATTCTTCTAGTACTCTATTTTATTGATTTTCCCTTGTGGATTATTTGATGTTGCTACTTGATTTATGAACTCTCATGTTTAGTTTGATTTCTCTTATTTATGCAATTTGAGGTATCTCATTTTTATGACTTTAATTTAGCTTTTTACACTCTTAGCTTTGGTTGAGTAATTGGTGACACTTGAGTTATCAAACTCAGCTAATGATTGAAAATTGGAATTCTTTGCTGATTGATTTGAATTTTCCTAACTCTAGTCTTTTCTTAGGAATTGACTAGGACTTGAGGAATCAAATTGATTTATCCACTCAACATATCTTCATAGTTAGAGGTTGACCAAGTGGGAGCAAAAGCCAATTCTCATCACAATTGATAAGGATAACTAGGATAGGACTTCCAGTTCTCATACCTTGCCAAGAGGTTTATTATTTATTAATTTAATTTCTTACAATTTACTTTTCTTGATTCAAACTATTCAAAAACCCCAAAAAGATACTTTTTCCATAACCAATAATAAAACACACCTCCCTGCAATTCCTTGAGAAGACGACCCGAGGTTTGAATACTTCGGTTTATAAATTTTACTGGGTTTGTTACTTGTGACAACCAAAACTTTTGCACGAAAGGATTCTCTGTTGGTTTAGAAACTATACTTACAATGCGATTATATTTTATGAAATTCTTTACCGATAGAAATCTGATCGTCAGTGGTGTTTCCTCTTGTAGCGCGCATTTTACATTTTCTTGGGAACGTGCGAGGGTTTTTAAAAAACCCATTAACTCCTCCCTTCGCCGTTTCCTTTTCTTCACTTTGAAATCTTTTCAAAAACCATTCGCTTCCATTTCCTTCCTCTTTGCTTATTGCAATTTCTCTTCTGCTCACAGTAACTCCACCTTTCTTCGTTTTTCTGTCTTTGCCTGAGCCTTTTTCGCGCTTCTCTTTGTGGCGTCATTGGTGGCTACTGGAGCTTCCTCCATTTACAAGGCAACTTTTGGATTTTTTCCCCTCTCTCGTCGCTTCCTCCTTCAGGTTGGTTCTTTCTTTCTGCTTCTTCGTTTCTTCCGTACTATTTTGCACTTGCAAGGTTTTGATCTTGCCCGGCTTCATGTTTATTGAAAAAGCTTGGATCTTTTCTGCGTTTGTCATGCTTTCTGGTTTTCTTTGACTTATGTATGTGATGAGCGGATAATTTATACGCTTTTTGGCACTGTTTTTAGTATGTTTTTAGTACATTTTAGTTAGTTTTTAGTATGTTTTTATTAGTTTTTATTTATAATTCACTTTTCTGGGCTTTACTACGAGTTTGTGTTTTTTTCTGTGATTTCAGATAATTTCTGGCTGAAATTGAGGGACCTAATCAAAAATCTGATACAAAGGCTGAAAAAGGACTGCAGATGCTGTTGGATTCTGACCTCCCTGCAATCAAAGTGGATTTTCTAGAGCTATAGAAGCCCAATTAGCGCGCTCTCAATTTAGTTGGAAAGTAGACATCCTGGGTTTTCCAGCAATATATAATAGTCCATACTTTGCCCGAGATTTGATGGCCTAAACCGGCGTTGCAAATCAGCTTCAGAATTCCCGGCGTTTAACGCTGAAACTGGCACAAAAATTGGAGTTAAACGCCCAAACTGGCACAAAAGCTGGCGTTTAACTCCATGAAAAGTCTCTACACATGAAAGCTTCAACTCTCAGCCCAAGCACACACCAAGTGGACCCCGGAAGTAGATTTTTACGTCATTTACCCATTTCTGTATATCCTAGGTTACTAGTTCACTATAAATAGGATATTTTGACATTGTATCTGGATCTCATGACACTTTACACATTTCATATTGTACCTTCTATGGCATGAGTCTCTAAACCCATGGTTAGGGGTGAGGAGCTCTGATGTGTCTTGATGGATTAATGCAATTACTACTGTTTTTCATTCAATCACGCTTGCTTCTATTCTAAGATATCACTTGTTCCTCAACTTGATGAATGTGATGATCCGTGACACTCATCATCATTCTCACCTATGAACGTGTGCCTGACAACCACCTCCGTTCTACTTTAGATTGAGTGAATATCTCTTGGATTCCTTAATCAGAATCTTCGTGGTATAAGCTAGAATTGATGGCGGCATTCAGGAGAATCCGGAAGGTCTAAACCTTGTCTGTGGTATTCTGAGTAGGATTCAAGGATTGAATGACTGTGACGAGCTTCAAACTCCTGAGTGCTGGGCGTTAGTGACAGACACAAAAGAATCACTGGATTCTATTCCAACCTGATTGAGAACCGACAGATGATTAGCCGTGCTGTGACAGAGCGCGTTGAACATTTTCACTGAGAGGATGGGAGGTAGCCATTGACAACGGTGAAACCCTACATACAGCTTGCCATGGAAGGAGCCTTGCGTGCATGAAGAAGAAGACAGTAGGAAAGTAGAGATCCAGAAGATAGAGCATCTCTAAAACCTCAACCTGTTCTTATTACTGCAAAACAAGTATTTATTTCATGTTCTTTTACTTTTCACAATTAAACCTGAGAATTATTGATATCCTGACTAAGAGTTACAAGATAACCATAGCTTGCTTCAAGCCAACAATCTCTGTGGGATCGACCCTTACTCACGTAAGGTATTACTTGGACGACCCAGTGCACTTGCTAGTTAGTTGTGCGGAGTTGCAAAAGTGTGATTGCAATTTCGTGCACCAAGTTTTTGGCACCGTTGCTGGGGATTGTTCGAGTTTTGACAACTGACGGTTTATCTTGTTGCTTAGATTAGGATTGTTTTATTTTTGTTGGTTTAGAGTCTTTTATTTGAGTTTTGTTTCATATTTTAAGTTTGGTGTCGATTGCATGCTTTTGTTTTCTTTTAATTTTTCGAATTTGCATGTTCTTAGTCCCTTCTTGATCTTTAAAAATTCTAAGTTTGGTGTCTTCTTTGTGTTTTCCTTTAGGTTTTCGAAAATTTGTTTGTGATTTTCTAAAAATTTCTAAGTTTGGTGTCTTCTTTGTATTCTCTTTTAAATCTTCGAAATTTTGCATTAATTTTCAAAATCATATCTTTTCACTCATATCTTTTTCAAAACAATTTTCAACCATATCTTTTTAATTGTTAATTCCAAAATCTTTTAATCTAGTTTTCAATTTGCTTTGATTTTATTTTCTTTTAGTTTTCGAAATTTTATTTTATTTTCTTTTCCATTTATTTTATTATTTTCGGTCATTTTTAATTAAAAAAAATATTTTATACTTTACTTGTGAATCCATATCATTTCCCTTTCTCCATCATGGACCTAAGTGGAATTGAGCAGTCCAGAAGGACTCTGGGGTCATATGCTAACCCCCTTACAGCTGCATATGGGAGTAGCATCTGTATACCTCCCATTAAAGCAAGCAGCTTTGAGCTAAACCCTCAACTCATTATCATGGTGCAGCAAAACTGCCAGTATTCCGGTCTTCCACAGGAAGAACCTACTGAGTTTCTAGCACAGTTCTTATAAATTGCTGACACAGTACGTGATAAAGAGGTGGATCAGGATCTCTACAGATTATTACTGTTTCCATTTGCTGTAAAAGATCAAGCTAAGAGGTGGTTGAATAACCAACCCACAGCAAGCATAAAAACATGGAGACAGTTATTAGACAAATTCCTGAATCAATTTTACCCTCCAAAAAGGATGACACAGCTAAGGCTGGACATCCAAGGCTTTAAATAAGAGGATAATGAATCTCTTTATAATGCCTGGGAGAGGTACAGAGGTATGCTAAGAAAATGCCCCTCTGAAATGTTTTCAGAGTGGGTACAGTTAGACATCTTCTACTATGGGCTTACAAAAAAAGCTCAAATGTCTCTAGACCACTCAGCTGGTGGATCTATACATATGATGAAGACGATTGAAGAAGCTCAAGAGCTCATAGATACTGTTGCTAGAAATCAACGTCTGTACTTAAGCAGTGAGTCCTATATGAAAGAAGAAGCTAAGGCAGTATCCACTAAACTTAGTCCTCCAGAACAAGTTGCTGAATTCAATCAGCAATTATGTTATCTAACTGAACAGCTAGCAGAATTTAAGACAATGCTACAAGAAACCAAGGATGCGAACCAAAGTTTGGAGAAACAATTGAATCAATCCAAAATTGCTAACAAGAATATAGAATCACAGTTGAATTAGACAAAACAGCAGTTATCTAAACAGATAACAGAAGAATGCCAAGCAGTTCAACTGAGGAGTGGGAAGACATTGAATAATACTGATCAAAGTAGCAAAAAGCTAAGAAAGGAACAACTGACAGAGGATAACCAAACCACTGCCCAAAATCCCTCTGAGGACAGTAAGAGCCCAGAGAGGAATACTCCTGGCGTTCAAACGCCAGAAAAGGGGGGAGTTAGTGTTAAACACCCATTCCTTGCCCAGTTCTGGCGTTCAAACGCCAGGAAGGGGGAGAAAGTTGGCGTTAAACGCCCATTCCTCACCCAGTCCTGGCGCTCAAACGCCAATGAGGAATCAGACACCTTCTTATGCTAAGTTCATGAAAGAGATCTTAAGTCATAAGAAGGATTGGAGAGAAACTGAAAAAGTGTTTCTCACTGAAGAATGCAGTGCAGTCATTCTGAAGAGCTTACCAGAGAAGCTTCAAGATCCAGGAAGCTTTATGATACCATGCACATTAGAAGGTGCTTGTACCAAGACAGCTCTATGTGACCTTGGAGCAAGTATCAATCTAATACCTGCATCTACTATCAGAAAGCTTGGGTTGACTGAAGAAGTCAAACCAACCTGGATATGTCTCCAACTTGCTGATGGCTCCATTAAATATCCATCAGGCATAATTGAGGACATGATTGTCAAGGTTGGGCCATTCGCCTTTCCAACTAACTTTGTGGTGCTGGAAATGGAGGAGCACAAGAGTGCAACTCTCATCCTAGGAAGACTTTTTCTAGCAACTGGATGAACTCTCATTGATGTACAAAAAGGGGAAGTGACCCTGAGAGTCAATGAGGATGATTTCAAGTTGAATGCTGTCAAAGCTATGCAGCATCCAGACACATCAAATGACTGCATGAGCGCTGACATTATTGACTCTTTAGTGGAAGAGATCAATATGACTGAGAGTCTCGAATCTGAGCTTGAGGATATCTTTAAAGATGTTCAGCCTAACCTGGAGGAACCAGAGGAAATACAAGAACCTCTGAAAATTCCTCAGGAAGAGGATAAACCTCCTAAACCCGAGCTCAAACCATTACCACCATCCCTGAAGTATGCATTTCTGGGAGAAGGTGACACTTTTCCAGTGATTATAAGCTCTGCTTTTAACTCACAGGAAGAGGAAGCACTAATTCAAGTGCTAAGGACACATAAGACAACTCTTGGGTGGTCCATAAGTGATCTTAATGGCATTAGCCCAGCAAGATGCATGCACAAGATCCTATTGGAAGATAATGCCAAGCCAGTGGTTCAACCACAGAGGCGGCTAAATCCAGCCATGAAGGAGGTGGTGCAAAAATAGGTCACTAAGTTACTAGAGGCTGGGATTATTTATCCTATTTCTGATAGCCCCTGGGTGAGCCCTGTCCAAGTTGTCCCCAAAAAGGGAGGCATGACAGTGGTTCATAATGAAAAGAATGAACTGGTTCCCACAAGAACAGTTACGGGGTGGCATATGTGTATTGACTATAGAAGGCTCAATACAGCCACCAGAAAGGATCATTTTCCTTTACCATTCATAGACCAAATGCTAGAAAGACTAGCTGGTCATGATTATTACTGCTTTTTGGATGGCTATTCAGGCTACAACCAAATTGCAGTAGATCCTCAGGACCAAGAGAAGACAACATTCACTTGCCCTTCTAGCGTGTTTGCCTACAGAAGAATGTCTTTTAGTCTGTGTAATGCATCTGCAACTTTTCAGAGATGCATGCTATCCATCTTCTCTGATATGGTAGAGAAGTTCCTGGAAGTCTTCATGGATGACTTCTCAGTATATGGAGACTCATTCAGCTCCTGTCTTAATCATCTAGCACTTGTCCTGAAAAGGTGCCAAGAGACTAACCTGGTCTTAAACTGGGAGAAAAGTCACTTCATGGTGACTGAAGGAATTGTCTTTGGACACAAAATTTCAGGCAAGGGAATAGAGGTGGATCAAGCAAAGGTAGAAGTAATTGAAAAATTACCACCACCTACCAATGTTAAGGCAATCAGAAGCTTTCTAGGGCATGCAGGATTTTACAGAAGGTTCATAAAGGACTTTTCAAAAATTGCAAAACCTCTAAGCAACCTGCTAGCTACTGACACGCCATTTGTGTTTAACATAGAGTGTCTACAGGCGTTTGAGACCCTGAAAGCCAAGCTGGTCACAGCACCAGTAATCTCTGCACCAGATTGGATATTACCATTTGAACTAATGTGTGATGCCAGTGACCATGCCATTGGTGCAGTGTTGGGACAGAGGCACGACAAGCTTCTGCACGTCATTTATTATGCTAGCCGTGTTCTAAATGATGCACAGAAGAATTACACAACCACAGAAAAAGAGTTACTTGCAGTGGTTTATGCCATTGACAAGTTTAGATCCTATTTAGTAGGGTCAAAAGTGATTATGTACACTGACCATGCTGCTCTTAAATACTTACCCACAAAGCAGGATTCAAAACCCAGGCTCATAAGGTGGGTGTTGCTTCTGCAAGAGTTCGATATAGAGATAAGAGACAGAAAAGAGACAGAGAACCAGGTAGCTGATCATCTGTCCCGAATAGAACCAGTAGTTGGGGCGTCCCTCCCCTCTACTGAGATCTCTGAGACCTTTTCAGATGAGCAATTCTTTGCCATTCAGGAAGCTCCATGGTTTGCAGACATTGCAAACTATAAAGCTATGAGGTTCATACCCCAGGAGTATCCCCTTCACCACTCACATCCATCCACTCTTCCTACTCACATCTATCCACTCTTCCCCATAAACCCCACCCACCTTCAAAATTCAAAAACCTTTCCCACCCAAACCCACCCTAAATGACCGAAACTACACCCACTCCCCTCCCTATATATACCCGTCCATTCTACTTCATTTTCACACAACACAAACCCCCTCTTCTACACCTTGACCGAGACACCTTCCCTCACTCTCCTCCATATTTTCTTCTTCTTCTTCTTCTCTTCTTTCTTCTCTTGCTCGAGGGCGAGCAATATTTTAAGTTTGGTGTGGTAAAAGCATAAGCTTTTTGTTTTTCCATTACCATTAATGGCACCTAAAAGGCCAGAGAAACCTCAAAGGGAAGACAAAAGCTTCCACCTTTGAGTCTTGGAAGATGGAAAGACTCATGTAAGCTGGAATAGCTCAGTTGGTTAGAACATGTGGCTGCAAATCAAGAAATCCCTGAGATACCTCAGGGGATAAGT
>NC_029772.3:35800478-35801729 GCF_000817695.3 Arachis duranensis | reverse complement strand
TGTGGAAGGAGCTCAATGGAAAAGAGACTCCAAAGGCAAGCCGGTTCAACTAAGAAGACTGGACCTCAAGCCTGTGGCTAGAGGGTGGTTAGAGTTCATTCAACGCTCCATCATCCCCACTAGCAACCGATCTGAAGTTACTGTGGATCGGGCCATCATGATTCATAGCATCATGATTGGAGAGGAAGTAGAAGTTCATGAAGTCATCTCCCATGAATTCTACAAAATAGCCGAAAAGTCCTCCACCATGGTAAGACTAGCTTTTCCTCATCTTATTTGCCATCTATGTTACTCAGCTGGAGTTATCATAGAAGGAGACATCTCCATTGAGGAGGATAAGCCCATCACCAGGAAGAGGATGGAGCAAGCAAGAGAGACCCTCCACGGATCTCAAGAGATGCATGAGGGAGCTCATCATCAAGAAATCCCTGAGATGCCTCAAGGGATGCACTTTCCTCCCCAACAACTATTGGGAACAACTCAACACTTCCCTAGAAGATTTGAGCTACAATGTGGAACAATTAAGGGTGGAACATCATGATCACTCCATCATTCTCCATGAAATAAGAGAAGATCAAAGAGTAATGAGGGAGGAGCAACAAAGGCAAGGAAGGGACATAGAAGAGCTTAAGGACATTGTTGGTCCTTCAAGAAGAAGACGCCACTAAGGTGGATTCATTCCTTGTTCTTACTTTTCTGCTGTTCGGTTTTTATATTATATGTTTATCTATGTTTTGTGTCTGTACTTCATGATCATTAGTGTTTAGTAACTATGTCTTAAAGTTATGAATAATTTCATTAAGCCTTCACCTCTCTTAAATGAAAAATGTTTTTAATTCAAAAGAACAAAGAAGTACATGAATTCCGAATTTATCCTTGAATTTAGTTTAACTATATTGATGTGGTGACAATACTTTTTGTTTTCTGAATGAATGCTTAAATAGTGCATATTTTTGATCTTGTTGTTTATGAATGTTAAAACTGTTGGCTCTTGAAAGAATGATGAACAAAGAGAAATGTTATTGATAATCTGAAAAATCATGAAATTGATTCTTGAAGCAAGAAAAAATAGTGAAAAACAAAATCTTGCGAAAAAAAATATGGCGAAAAAAATAGAAAGAAAAAGAAATAGCAAGCACAAAAAGCCAATAGCCCTTAAAACCAAAAAGCAAGGGTAAAAAGGATCCAAGGCTTTGAGCATCAATGGATAGGAGGGCCCAAGGAAATAAAATCCAGGCCTAAGCGGCTAAA
>NC_029772.3:35787519-35800016 GCF_000817695.3 Arachis duranensis | reverse complement strand
TCATTAGTTTTTATGTTAAATTCACATTTCTGGACTTTACTATGAGTTTGTGTGTTTTTTTGTAATTTCAGGTAATTTCTGACTGAAATTGAGGGACTTGAGCAAAACTCTGATAGGAGGCTGACAAAGGACTGCTGATGCTGTTGGAATCTGACCTCCCTGCACTCGAAATAGATTTTCTGGAGCTACAGAACTCCAAATGGCGCGCTCTTAACGGCGTTGGAAAGTAGACATTCAGTGCTTTCCAGAAATATATAATAGTTTATACTTTATTCGGGAATTGATGACGTAAACTGGCGCTCAACGCCAGTTCCATGTTGCTGTCTGGAGTAAAACGCCAGAAACACGTCACGACCCGGAGTTGAACGCCCAAAACCCGTTACAACTTGGCGTTCAACTCCAAAAGAAGCCTCAGCTCGTGGATAGATCAAGCTCAGCCCAAACACACACCATGTGGGCCCCGGAAGTGGATTTATGCATCAATTACTTACTCATGTAAACACTAGTCGCTAGTCTAGTATAAATAGGATAATTTACTATTGTATTAGACATCTTTGGTCTCAGTTTTATTTTATTCTTCATCTGAGGAGACTATTGATCACGTTTTGGGGGGACTGGCCATTCGGCCATGCCTGAACCTTTCACTTATGTATTTTCAACGGTGGAGTTTCTACACACCATAGATTAAGGGTGTGGAGCTCTGCTATACCTCAAGTTTCAACGAATCTTCGTGGTATAAGCTAGAATTGATGGCGGCATTCATGGGAATCCGGAAGGTCTAACCTTGTCTGTGGTATTCCGAGTAGGATTCCGGAATTGAATGACTGTGACGAGCTTCAAACTCCTGAAGGCTGGGCGTTAGTGACAGACGCAAAAGAATCAAGGGATTCTACTCCAACCTGATTGAGAACCGACAGATGATTAGCCGTGCTGTGACAGAGCATTTGGACTTTTTTTACTGAGAGGATGGGATGTAGCCATTGACAACGGTGATGCCCTACATACAGCTTGCCATAGAAGGGAGTGATAAAATTGGATAAAAGCAGTAGGAAAGCAGAGATTCAGGAGGAGCACAACATCTCCATACGCCTATCTGAAATCCCTTCATTGGATTACATGAGTAACTTTATCTTTATTTTATGTTTATTATTTATTAATTTTCGAAAATCCATAATCAATTACTATCCGCCTGACTGAGATTTACAAGATGACCATAGCTTGCTTCATACCAACAATCTCTGTGGAATCGACCCTTACTCACGTAAGGTTTATTACTTGGACGACCCAGTACACTTGCTGGTTAGTTGAACAGAGTTGTGTCCACACATAGCAAAGAGCCATTATAATTATTCCATACAACAATAAAGAGTACAACATTGATGATCACAATTTCGTCCACCAACTTACCAAGAACAACTTGAAGATCATGAAGAACACCATGCATGAAAATTTCGAAAAATGCATAATTTTTAAAAACATGCAATTGACATCCAACTTAAAAATTGACACTATACTCAAACAAGAAACCCAAAAATATTTTTGATTTTTTTTCAATTTTATAATTTTTTTGGATTTTATTTTATAGTTTTCGAAAACATATTTTGGAAAAAGGAAGTAATGAATCCAAAGTCCTCAATCAGAATTCCAGGAATCATATAATGTTAGTCTAAAGCTCCGGTCCTGAAATTAGACATGGCTCTACAGCCAACCAGGCTTCAACATGTTACATGAAACTCTAGAATTCATTCTTAAAAACTTTGAAAATTTTCAAAAATAGGTGATAAATTTTTGAAAGATTTTTGAAAAATTTTTGAAAATAAAACAAAAAGAAAATTACCTAATCTGAGCAACAAAATGAACTGTCAGTTGTCCAAACTCGAACAATCTCCGGCAACAACGCCAAAAACTTGGTGCACGAAATTGTGATATCTAATAATGGCATTCAACTTGGTATGCACATCTACTAACTCAGCACTTTCTTCACAAATTCGCACAACTAACCAGCAAGTGCACTGGGTCGTCCAAGTAATAAACCTTACGTGAGTAAGGATCGATCCCATGGAGATTGTTGGTATGAAGCAAGCTATGGTCGTCTTGTAAATCTCAGTTAGGCGGATTTAAATGATTATATTGGTTTTCAAAAATAATATTAAATAAAACATAAAATAAAGATAAAGATACTTATGTAGATCATTGGTGGGAATTTCAAATAGGCGTATGAAGATGCTGTGCTCCTTCTGAATCTCTGCTTTCCTACTGCCTTCATCCAATTCTTCTTACTCCTTTCCATGGCAAGTTGTATGTAGGGCATCACCGTTGTCAATGGCTATATCCTATCCTCTCTGTGAAAATGATCCAAATGCTCTGTCACAGCACGGCTAATCATTTGTCGGTTCTCGATCATGTCGGAATAGAATCTATTGATTCTTTTGCGTTTGTCATCACGCCCAACAATCGCGAGTTTGAAGCTCGTCACAATCATTCAATCCCTGAATCATACTCGGAATACCACAGACAAGGTTTAGACTTTCCGGATTCTCATGAATGCCGCCATCAATTCTAGCTTATACCACGAAGATTCTGATTAAGGAATCTATGAGATATGCGTTTGGTCTAAAGTAGAACGGAAGTGGTTGTCAGTCACGTGTTCATAGGTTAGAATGATGATGAGTGTCACGGATCATCACATTTATCATGTTGAAGTGCAACGAATATCTTAGAATAAGAATAAGCTGAATTGAATAGAAAATAGTAGTAATTGCTTTAAAACTCGAGGTACAGCAGAGCTCCACACCCTTAATCTATGGTGTGTAGAAACTCCACCGTTAAAAATACAAAAGTGATTAAGGTCCAGGCATGGCCGAATGGCCAGCCTCCACAAAAGACATATGAATTCGAAAATAGGGAAAAAGGACTAGATATGTGGTCAAAAGACACTAGTATAATAGTAAAAAGTTCTATTTATACTAAAACTAGCTACTAGGGTTACAGAGATAAGTGATTGATGCAGAAATCCACTTCCAGGGCCCATTTGGTGTGTACTTGGGCTGAGCTTGAGCTTTACACGTGCAGAGGCTTCTTTTGGAGTTAAACACCAAGTTGTAATGTGTTTTTGGCGTTTAACTCTGTTTTGTGACGTGTTTCTAGCGTTTGAGTCCAGAATGCAGCATGAAACTGGCATTGAACGCCAGTTTGTGTTGTCTAATCTCGAATAAAGTATGAACTATTATATATTGATGGAAAGCTCTGGATGTCTAATTTCCAACGCCGTTGAGAGCGTGCCATTTGGAGTTCTGTAGCTCTAGAAAATCTATTTCGAGTGCAGGGAGGTCAGAATCCAATAGCATCAGCAGTCCTTTGACAGCCTTTTATCAGAGTTTTGCTCAGGTTCCTCAATTTCAGCCAGAAAATACCTGAAATCACAGAAAAACACACAAACTCATAGTAAAGTCCAGAAATATGAATTTTACATAAAAACTAATAAAACATCCCTTAAAGTAGCTAGATCCTACTAAAAACTATCTAAAAACAATGCCAAAAAGCGTATAAATTATCTGCTCATCATCAGGTCCTTTCCTATGGGTCACTTTTGATAAATTCTTGCATCTAATCTATTTTGTCGCTTTTCATCTTTGCTGATTTTTTAGAAATTGGGTTTGATCCTCGCTTGGTCGACCTTTGATGAATTTCAGTTTTCATCTTTGTTGGTCTTTATCGTGATCGGGCAGTAAATTTAGTTTTCACTTTTGCCGATCTGTAGCTTTATAATCGGACGATGAAATTTTGCATTTTCAGATTAATGCGTCTTGATAAAGGATTTGTAGAAAATCTGAAAAAAAATTTATTCGAAAAGAAAATATGCAAATATATACATGTGGGAGTTTTACCCCTCTAAGTTAGTTAAAAAATCTTTTTAAGGAAAAAGAGTGCACCTCATCCTAAGATCCTTTACTATCTCCTAACTGTAGTACCTTCTTAAGTTGCAGGCGTGCCATGACCTTGGGAGCTCTCGCCCTTCGAGTTCGGATAGCTTGTAGTAGCCTCTTCCGAGTACTTCTATGACTCGGTAGGGTCCCTTCCAGTTTGCTGCCAGCTTTCCTTCTCCAGATCGAGTTGTTCTAATGTCATTTCGGATTAGGATGAAGTCATTCTCAGTAAAATCTTGTGGCACTACCTTTTGATTGTATCTTGAAGCCATTCGACGTTTTATTGCCTCTTCTCTGATCCGAGCTCTTTCTCGGATTTCTGGAAGTAGGTTGAGTTCTTCCCTTTGAAGTTGGGAGTTGGCCTCTTCACTGTAGTGGATCACCTGGGTGATCCTTCTTTGACCTCCACTGGGATCATTGCCTCCATTCCATAAGCTAATCGGAAAGGTGATTCCTTTGTGGTGGAGTGTGGAGTTATCCGATATGCCCATAGGACTTGCGGGAGCTCTTCAGCCCAGGCTCTCTTTGCGTCCTGTAATCTCCGTTTTAACCTGGCTAATATGACTTTGTTAGCAGCTTCTGCTTGTCCGTTGGCCTGGGAGTGTTCTACGGATGTGAATTGGTGTTTTATGTTCAGATCGGCCATCAATTTTCTGAAGCCTGCATCTGTAAATTGAGTGCCATTGTTTATGGTGATGGAGTATGGAACCCCAAACTTTGTGACAATGTTTCTATATAGGAATTTTTTGACTCTTTTAAGCAGTGGCATTAGCTAGGGGTTCCGTCTAAATCCATTTTGTGAAATAGTCTACTCCCACGATGAGGAATTTGACTTGTCCGGATCCTTGAGAGAAAGAACCGAGAAGGTCGAGTCCCCATTTTGCGAATGGCCAGGGTGAGGTTACGCTGATAAGCTCCTCTGGTGGGGCGATGTGAAAGTTGGCATGTTTCTGATATGGTGGACATGTCTTTACAAATTCCGTTGCTTCTTTTTGTAGAGTCGGCCAATAGAATCTGGCCCGGAGTATTTTTTTTGGTAAGAGCCTGTGCTCCGAGATGGTTGCCACAGATGCCATTGTGTACTTCTTCTAAAACTTCTTTTGTGTTGGAAGTCGGCACACATTTTAATAGTGGTGTTGAAATCCTTCTCTTATATATGGTATTGTTTATGATGGTGTAATATTGTGCCTCCCGTTTTAACCTCTTTGCCTCCTTTTTATTTGTAGGTAGTGTTTCTATTTTGAGGTAGTTAATTATGGGAGTCATCCATCCTTGATCCAGACCTGTTATGGCTAGGACCTTTTTTTCTTTCGAGATTGACGGGTTCTGCAACATTTCCTAGATGAGGCTTCTATTGCTGCCCCCTGGTTTGGTGCTGGCTAGTTTTGAGAGTACATCAGCTCGAGCATTCTGTTCCCGAGGTATGTGGTGGACCTCATATTCCCCGAGTTGTCTGAGCTATTCCCTAGTTTTGTCCAAGTACTTTTTCATGGTGGGATCCTTGGCTTGATAGTTCCCTGTTATTTGTGTAGTGACTACTTGTGAGTCACTGAAGATGGTAAGCTTTTGAGCTCCAACCTCCTTAGCCAGCTTCAAACTAGCTAGTAGTGCCTCATATTTAGCATGGTTATTTGAGGCAGAGAACCCGAATTTGAGTGAAAGTTTGATTTGAGTTTCCTGATCATTTTCTATTATCACGCCTACGCCACTTCCGGTTTTGTTTGAGGAACTGTCTACGTAGAGATTCCATTTTGTAGGGATTTCTGGGGTGTCCGTAAACTCTGCAATAAAGTCAGCCAGATACTGTGATTTGATGGCTATCTAGGCTTCATACTGAAGATCAAATTCGGATAACTCGACTGCCCATTGCAAGATTCTTCATGCTAAGTCTGTTTTTTATAAAATGCCTTTTATGGGCTGGTTGGTCCAAACCCTGATGGTGTGGGCTTGGAAATATGGACGAAGTCGTCGAGATGTTAGTATGAGAGTATAGGCAAATTTTTCTATTTTTTGATAGTTCAATTCGGATCCCTGTAGTGTTTTGCTGATGAAGTATATGGGTTGCTATCTACTGTCGTCTTCTTGGATCAGTGCCAAAGCTACTGCCCGATTTCCTACCGCGAGGTACAATACAAGCGGCTCTCCTTTTTGTGGCCGAGTTAGAATAGGTGGTTGTCCTATGAATCTTTTGAAATCTTAAAAGGCTTGCTAGCACTCCGCCATCCATTCAAACTTCTTTCCCTTCCATAGGGTGGCATAGAAGGGGAGAGATCTTATTGCAGATCTGGCTAGGAATCTGGACAAGGTTGCCAATCTTCCATTGAGTTGTTGAACCTCTTTAACACATGTCGGACTCTTCATGTCGAGTATAGCTTGTCATTTATCTGGTTTTGCCTCGATTCCTCTTTGTGTGAGCATAAAACCCAAGAACTTGCTAGCTTCTACCGCGAAGGTGCACTTTGCAGGATTAAGTCGCATGCCATACTTTCTTATGGTATTAAATACTTGGACGAGGTCGAACAGTAGCGACTCCTCGCTTTGTGTTTTTACTAACATGTCATCTACATATACCTCCATTAGTTTTCCGATGTGCTCTGCAAATACTTTGTTCATTAACCTTTTGTAGGTAGCTCCTGCGTTTTTGAGTCCGAAGGGCATGACGATGTAACAGTAGTTTACTTTGGGAGTTAAAAATGAAGTTTTTTCTTGATCAGGCGGATACATTGGGATTTGATTATATCATGAATAAGCGTCCATAAATGAGAGGTACTTGTAACTGGAGGAGGCGTCCACCAGAGTATCGATACTTGGGAGTAGATATGGATCTTTTGGGCAAGCTTTGTTGAGATCAGTGTAGTCGGTGCACATCCGCCACTTCCTATTTGATTTTTTCACTAAGACCATGTTAGCTAGCCATAATGGGTATTTGACCTCTCTGATGAGTCCTGCCTCTAGTAGGTCTTGTACCTGTTCTTCGACAGCTTGGGATCTTTCTGGTCCGAGCTTTCTATGCCTTTGCTGTACTGGCTGAGACCCTTGATATACTGCCAGTTTATGGCACATTAGCTTGGGGTCTATGCCCGGAATGTCTGCGGCTTTCCATGCGAAGAGGTCGACGTTATCCTTTAAGAACTATATGAGGAACTTTTTTACATCTTCTTTAAGGATTGCGCCAATGTTGGTTGTTTTGTCTGGGACATCTCCAATCTGGACTTTTTCTATCTCGCCTTCTGGTTTTGGACGGAATTCTTTTTGACCTCGAACTACTCCGAGTTCGATGGTGTGGATTTCTTCTCCTTTGCCTCTGAGGTTTAGACTTCCGTTGTAACAGCGACGGGCTGTCTTCTGGTCTCCTTTTATCGTAGCGATCCCTTCTACAGTTGGGAACTTCATGCATAGGTGTGGAGTTGAGACTACTGCTCCGAGCTGGTTTAGAGTTCTTCGACCTATTAAGGCATTGTAGGCTGAGTTCACATCGACCACGATGTAGTCTATGTTGAGGGTCCTAGACCGGTTCCCTTTTCCAAAGGTTGTGTGTAGCGAGATGTAACCAAGTGGTTGGATTGAGGTGTCTTCAAGTCCAAATAAGCTGTCCGGATATGCTCTGAGCTCTTTTTCTTCTAGGCCGAGTTTGTCGAAGGCTGTTTTGAATAAAATGTCGGCCGAGCTTCCTTGGTCCACTAGTGTTCGGTGGAGATTAGCATTGGCCAATATAATAGTGATGACCATGGGATCGTCATGTCCCGAGATAATGCCAGCTGTGTCCTCTTTTGTAAAGGTGATAGTAGGGAGGTCGGGTGCCTCTTCTCCTCCCTCGACATGGTATACTTTTTTTAGGTGTCTTTTGTGAGATGATTTGGAGATTCCTCCTCCTGCGAATCCCCCATGTATCATGTGAACATGCCTCTCCGGGGTACGAGGTGGTCGTTCTGTTCGGCCGACCTCTTCGTCTCTTCTTCTCTTTCTGGGCTCATCTGCCTTACTGGCTAGGTGCCGATCTAGTCTTCCTTCTCTTACCAATTTCTTTATGACATTCTTCAAGTTGAAGCACTCGTTGGTGGGATGTCCATAGATTCGATGGTATTCGCAATATTCCGTCCAATTTCCTCCCCCCTTTTTGCTTTTAAGTGGACGGGGTGGTGGAATCTTCTCTGTGTGGCATACTTCTCTGTAAAATTCCACAAGAGACAATTGAAGAGGGGTGTAATTGTGATATTTTTTAATCTTCTCTCCATGTGGATCGTCATTTTTCTTGGAATCTTTGTCTTTATCACGGGAGGAGTTGGAAAATCCGGATTTTGGGGTTTCTCCTAGTCGAGAGTTTTCCTCTATGTTGATGTATTTTTCTGCTCGTTCTTGTACTTCATTCAGAGATGTGGGATATTTTTCTGATATGGATTGACTAAAAAGTCCCTCTCGTAGGCCATTGATGAGACCCATAATGGCTGCTTCGGTTCGTAGACTCTGAATGTCCAGACATGCTTTATTGAATCTTTCCATGTAGCTACGAAGACTTTTCTCGATCTCCTTACTTGATCCCTAGTAGACTTGGGGCATGTTTAGTTTTGTCCTTCTGGATGGAGAATCTGGCTAGAAATTTTTTGGCTAAGTCGTCAAAGCTTGAGATGGACCTGGGGGGCAGATTGTCGAACGATTTAATTGCTGCCTTTGTTAAGGTGGTCGGGAAAGCTTTACACCGAGTTGCGTCTGAGGCATCGGTGAGATACATTCTGCTTCAGAAGTTGCTGAGATGATGGCTGGGATCTGATGTTCCATCATATAAAGTCATATCGGGAGGTTTGAAGTTTTTTGGGATTTTGGCCTTCATGATCTCTTTGGTGAATGGGTCTTGGTCCTTGCGGGAATTATCCTCGTGACTAGATCGAGTAACTTTAGTTTTGAGATAAGCTTCAAGCTTTTGGAGCTTGTCTTCTAATTTGCGGCGTCGCCTAATGATGCGTGAGCATCTTTCCTATCTTTTCCTAGTGAATTTGCATATAATTGTTGAGTTTATCTTTTAGCCAATATGGATGCTACTTTGAGTCTTTTGCAATTTTGTTTATTTTAGGTAGCATTTAGTGGAATTTGATGGAGTTTCTGCAGCATAAGAACAAAAGGAGATGGTAGCAAAGAGTGATGTGTACGCGTGACTGACGCGTGCGCGTGACTGATGCGCATGCGTGAACTGAAGATTTGCTCAGCGACACGTCCGCGTGACCGACGCGTCCGCGTGACTTGCGAAGAAGAACAACGACGCGTCCGCGTGACTGATGCGTACGCGTGACATGCACTACGAGCAGAAAAATGCAGAAAATGCTGGGGGCGAACTCTGGGCTGTTTTGACCCAGTTTCCAGCCCAAAAAACACAGATTAGAAGCTGCAGAATGGACAAAACAAGTGGTCCCCACCCATCAGCTGAAGACTTGCTAATTACTTCGAATTGAAATTCAAATTTGATTTTAAAATAGGAAAATATATTATCTTAATTTTAGATATTAGATTTTAAATTAATTCGGATTAGTTATAAAAAGGGGAGACTTCTCTTCTATTGGGGTTAGATTCCATTAAGGGGATTCCATTAGGGAATTCTATACAAATTTACATTCCACATTCCATGAGCAACTAATCCTTCATTTTAAGGTTAGGAGCTCTGTCTATTTCTATGAATTGATTTTATTGCTTTTTCTATTTTAATTTATGCATGGATTTATAATTTAAGAATTGTCTTCGCTCTTTATTTTATGAATTTGGGTTGAACGAAAGTATGACCCTCTTTCTATTTGAGTTCTTGTAAAACTTGGAAAAGCTCTTTACTTGAACAACAGCTTAATTTCTCCTAAATTTTAATTATTTGGATTTAACGGGATACGTGACATATAATCCCCTTATTTTTAGGTAATTAGAATTTTTGTGGCATATAAACTGGAATTTGAACTTCACCTTCTAATTGGAATTAATTGACAAAGGAATTGGCAGTTAATGAATTTTAGAGGAGACTAGAAAGGTCTAAGGAATTAGGGTTTAGTCACATATAGTTTGCCATAAATTAAATTCTACATAATTAAATTAGTTAGTAAGAAAAGTTAATCCGGAAAAATAGATAACTCTGAAACCTTAACTATCTTCTCCATATTTTATTCCCAATTTATTCACTTATTCACCTATCTCTTCAAACTCTTCTTTACTCTTTAATGCTTTTTGAACATCTAAACACTATTTTCTGCTTGTCTAACTAAGCCTATCAAATACTATTGTTGCTTAATCCATCAATCCTCATGGGATCGACCCTTACTCACGTAAGGTATTACTTGGTATGACCCGGTGCACTTGCCGGTTAGTTGTGGGTTGTAAATCACAGCATCACCTAACTTCCCTCCGTAGGTCTTTCTCGGCTTCTCGCTGATATTCGACCTCTTTTTCGAGTTATTTTAGGCGATCCTGAAGTGCTTCCATGGGTCCCGTTCTTGGGGAGTCCTTGTCTTTGTTAGGTTGAGAAGTATTGTCTAATGCAACCTCCATATTCTTATGTGGTGTTCTGTTCTCCACATCAGAGTTGTGATCGTTGTCCAGGTTGTTCGCCGTGATGGTGGGATGACTTTCAGATTCCCCGGCAATGGCGCCAATGTTCCAAGGGTTACCTGAAACTGTAGGTCAATCTCGGACGAGATCTTCTATACTGGTCGGAGCTGATGTGTCTGACTTGATGATGGTGGTCAGAGCTGCCGTGTCCGACTTGTTGGACTTGGTGGTGGTGCTGAATCTTTGTCACCGGAGGGTGGTGGTACCTGCAAGGGATTCCGATGCTTAAGTTAGCAAGGGTATTGAATAGGTTTTTAGTAGAATCAGAGTATGAGTTATACCTGGGTGCTCTAGTGTATTTATATGATGGGAAGTGACCTTTCTGGAGATAAGATAGTTATCTTATCTTATCTTATCTTATCTTCAGGTGAAGTCATCTTATCTTTTAAGGGTACCGCCCTTATCTCTATAGGCTTGGGCTGCCTTAGGATTTTGGGTCGTGTTCCTCTGTTGGGCCCTTTTTGGGCTTTTCCTGGTGATTTGGCCGACCTCTTGAAGAAGAGATCGGATAGTCCTGACTTGAAGAGGTCGGTCGACTTTGTCGTAAACATCCCGGGTCGAACAGCTCGACCTAGGGTATGAACAAGTATAAAGGATGCTATGTGTTCATACCCTGGGTCGAGCTGACCGACCCGGGATGATTAGTGACAAGGAGACCGACCTCTTCAAGACAGACTATCCGACCTCTTCTCAAAGAGCTCGGCCAAATTGCCAGGAAAGCCTAGTAAAGGGCCCAAATAGAGGAACACGACCCAAATCCAAAGGCAGCCCAAGCCTATAGAGATAAGGGCGGTTCTCTTGAAGATACGAGGACCCCAGTCAAAGATAAGATAAGATAACTAACTTATCTTATCTAAAAAGGTCACTCTACACCATTATAAATACGCTAGAGCACCCAGGTATAACTCATACTCTGATTCTACAAAAAACCTGCTTAATACCTGATAAACTCATATTTTATGATGTATATTGAGCTCAATTTAAGTTATTTATTCAACCCTTCACCTACTTATTCATGTAAATTGCATGGTTTCACTTTCCCTTCCTTATTATGTGATATATGAGAAAATATGTTCCTTATGCTTTAAAATAATCAAATTTAATTATCCTTTATTACCATTTGATGCCGTGATTTGTGTGTTGAGTACTTTCAGGTTTTATAGGGTAGGAATGATTTAAAAGATGGAAAGGAAACATACAAAAATGGAAGAAAAGCACAAATTGGAGTTTTGGAGCAACTGGCAGTGACGCGCCCGCATGGACGACGCGAACGCGTGGTTCGCATGAAAGAGAATCGACGCTAGCGCATGGATTAGGCAAATGCATGACTTGCGAAATACAACTGACGTGGGAGAATGACTGACGCAACCGCGTGGAAGAGCAACACTCCAGATGACGCAACCGCGTGACGTGCGCGATCTGCAGAATTTGCAGATCTCGTTTCCAGCGATTTTTGGGCCCTTTTGGCCCATATCCAAATCCAAGAAGCACAGATTAGAAGTTATGAAGTGAGGGAATGCATTCATGCGGATGAGGATAATCTGATAGAGAGTAATTTTCACTTTTCATAGTTTAGATGTAGTTTTTAGAGAGAGAGGCTCTCTCCTCTCTCTTAGGATTTAGGATTAGGATTTCTATTAGGATTAGAATTTATCTCATCTTCATATCAGGTTCAATATTCCTTTTACTTTGTATTTCTCTTTTACTTTTAGATACTTTGATGCTTGTATTACTTATGTTGCCTATTTGGCTTATGCACCATTCATGTTAGGATTTTCTTAAATAATATAATTTGAGGTATTTTCAGATCTATGATTTTTATTTAGCTTTTTATATTCTTGGCTTTAATTGATTAATTGGTAACTCTTGAGTTGTCAAACTCATTGTCGACTGAAAATTGGAATTCTTCAAGAATTAACTCGAGTTCCAATAACTCTAGCCTTTCCCAAGGAATAACTAGGACCTGAGGAACCAAACTTATTCCATCCACTT
>NC_029772.3:35780320-35787111 GCF_000817695.3 Arachis duranensis | reverse complement strand
CTACTACTATGAACTCTCACCCCTTTGGCTATGAGTCTAGTTACAACTATGTTGCAGGAAGAAGAAGCTATAACAGGAATATGCATCAAGGTCGAAGCAATCAAAGATGGACGGAGCCAAGAGGATCTGATCAACCCTTTAGGCAACAACACCTTCCAAGATATCATGGACGAAGACCATTCTATAATGCATACCAAGATGATAGGTATGGTGGACCTCCTTGTAGTTACCAACAAGCCCCATCATATGCCAATGAACCACCTCCTCAACATAGCTTTGAACCACCACACTCACAAGTCCCTTTCCACCATTCACTTCCATATGACCACAACCCTTATTCACCACACCAACCACCATATGAACCATACCCAGAACCACCACCTCAATATACACCATCTCCATATCCTTATCAAGAGGAACCACCTCCGTGTTATGAGCCTTTTCTCCCAATAAATGAACCCTCCTACCCACCCCAAACCTTCATGGAGAGCACACTTGCCTCTATCACTAGTCTCACCTCTACTCTTCAAGCGCTTATATCCCACATGGACCAACCCTCTACCCCCAATATTCAACCCTCAAGCTTCAATGCACTTCCATCTCAACCATATAATGATCCACCCATCCCATCACCACCATCCATGGAAGAGCACCAACATCCATCAATCCAAGAGCAACATGATCCCACTGATACTATTGACATGGAACAAGAGAGAGAGGATCATCTTCGCGAATCCATACTTCATAAGAAGCTAGAGGAGACACTAAAGGTGAAGGTAATAGAGACCCTTGAAGTTGACAGCACGGTTGAAGAACTAGTGAAGGAAGACAACAAGGAGGATTTTGTACTTGAAGGTGAAGAAATAGTTGAATAGGAAATCATCAAGGATGAATATGATTTCATACTTAAACACCTGGATCAAGCAATAAATCGATTACCTTTCTGACGTTCAGACATTCAAGGAACTCCCATGGCTTCATGTGGAGAATCTACTGAAGAACATAGCAGGAAGGAGAAGTTAGGCACTCCGGTGGATAGTGAGTAGCACGATTTGGTATTGGAACAAGTGGAGGAAGCCGGAATTATTGAAGAAGAAGAGGAGGAAGTGGTTCAAGACTTAGGAGATGTTGAACCTCCATGGAAAAGTCAAGTTATAGAGCCTCCTTTAAAGACGTTTGAAACTGGTGTTGAGGAGGGTGTACAACCTCCAAAGCATATCATGGTTGAAGACTTTGAAGGAGACGATCAAGAGATGGATTCAATCATTAATGAATTCTTATCTACATTTGAATCCTCTCCTATTGGACTTGACATGGAGATTAAAGAAGAAGAAGCACAACCTCCCATGCCCTTGGTGAACAATGAAGAAGAAATTGAATCAGAAGAAAGCTACCAAGAGGAAGAGGTTGAAATTCAAGAAGCTTGCAAAGAGGTGAAAGTTGTCAAAGAAGAACACAAAGGAGTGGAGCTTGCACGTTCATTAGAAACACCTCCCCCTAAGTTGCCATCATCCTTCACAACATTCAAGTGGGTAAAATTCATATCCCTTAGCTTTCTAATTCCACTTGAATACGGGCTACTGGAGACAGATGGTCAACTTAGAGCTCTTTGTGGCATTAAGAGTAAGAGGAATATGGTCAGTGATAAGAATTGTCCTGCAAGGTTCATTATGGTTGGAAGCTTTAAGTTTAAACGCAAAAGTTGGTGTAGAGCTCAACTGAATGGGTCTAAGAAGTTGTTTGGCCGCTTTAGTGAGAATTCAGACTGCTTGTCACCCGGATGGAATCATGATAATCAACTTGAAGATGGGTGTAGAAATAAGATTTGGGATCCAGGAATATATGAGGATCAAACTAATTAGTCCACTTGACTTTCCTTTGCTTTAGTAAAGGTTAACTAAGTGGGATTAAAACTCAATTCTCATCATCATCGATAAGGATAACTAGGATAGGACTTCCAATTTCTCATATCTTGCCAAGAGTTTATTTTACATTTATTTATTTATTTTACTTGTCAATTAACATACTTCTTCCTTACTTTCAAAACCCCCCAATTTACAAGACTCATAACCAATAATAAGAACATACCTCCCTGCAATTCCTGGAGAAGATGACCCGAGGTTTGAATACTTCGGTTATCAATTTATTTAGCGATTTATTACTTGTGACAACCAAAACGTTTGTAAGAAAGGACTTTTGTTGGTTTAGAAGCTATACTTGCAACGGGAATTTATTCTGAATTCTAGACCACGCAAAAGTTCTCTCTTCAATACCCTTGCTAACTTAAGCATCGGAGTCCCTTGCAGGTACCACCACCCTCTGGTGATGAAGGATCAGCACCACCACCAAGTCCAACAAGTCGGACACGGCGGCTCCGGCCACCATCATCAAGCCGGACTCAACTGCTCCGATCAGTTCCAAAGATCTCGTCTGAGATCGACTTACAGTTTCAGGTAACCCTCGGGACATTGGCGCCGTTACCGGGGACCTGGAGGTCATCCCATCACCATGGTGGATGACCATGACAACGACCACAATTTAGATCTGGAGGATAGAACGCCGTACAAAAATGCGGACACTACACCAAAGGGTACCCTTTAACTTAAAAACCAAAAGAATTCTCCAAACACAGGAGCCATGGAGAAGCTTCAAGACTGTTTAAAACAACTTGAGGAAGAAGCCCTACGTCAACGGGAGGCTGAGAAAGACCTACAAAAGGAAGTAAGGTGACGCCGGGAGTTGGAGGACAAACTCCTAAAACTCAAAGCTGATCTCAAGACCAAAGCTAACCGATCCCCTGGGGAGGATAGCTCCCGCAAGGACCAAGATCCATTCACCAAGGAGATCATGAAGACCAAAATCCCAAAAGACTTTAAGCTCTCAAATATGACTTTGTACGATGGCACTACAGATCTCGGCCATCATCTCAGCAATTTCAGAAGTAGAATGTACCTCATCGACGCCTCAGATGCAGTTCGCTGCAAAGCCTTTCCAACTACTTTAATAAAGACAACAATTAGATGGTTCGACAATCTACCTCCTAGGTCCATCTCGAGTTTCGATGACTTAGCCAAGAAGTTCTTGGCCAGATTCTCCATCCAAAAAGATAAGGCTAAGCAAGCCCCAAGTCTATTAGGAATCAGCAAGGAGAACGGGAAAGTCTGCACAACTATATGAAAAGATTCAACAAAACGTGCCTGGAGATACAAAGTTTACCAACAAAGGCTGCCATTATGGGCCTCATCAATGGCTTGCAGGAGGGACCTTTTAGCCAATCTATATCGAAAAAACACCCCACATCTTTGAACGAAGTACAAGAACGAGCAGAAAAGTACATCAACATGGAGAAAAACTCTCGACTAGGAGAGACCTCAAAATTCGGATCCACATATCCCTCCCGGGATAAGGAAAAAGAGGCCAAAAAGAAGGAAGATCGACATGGGGAAAAAATAAAAAATACCACAACTACACCCCTCTTCGGGTGTCCGTTGTGGATGTCTACAGAGAGGTTTGCCACACTTAAAAATACCTCCAGCTCGACCACTCAAAGGAAAAAAGGAAAAGGAAATTGGACCGAATATTGTGAATATCATCGAATCCGCAGGCATTTCACCAACGATTATTTTAACTTAAATAATTTCATAGAAAAGCTAGTAAGAGAAGGGAAATTAGATCGGTATCTGGCCATCCGGGATGATGAGAAAAGAAAAAGAAGAAGAGAAGAAGATGTCGAACAAACCGAGCGATCACCTCGTATACTAGAAAGACACGTCCACATGATACACGGTGGATTTGCAGGGGGAGGAGTCTCTAAATCATCTCGCAAAAGATATCTTAAAGAAGTATATCATGTCGAAGGGAAGGAGGAAGCACCCGACATCCCGCAATTACCTTCACTAAAGAAGACGCATCCAGTATCATCTTAGGACACGACGATCCCATGGTCATCACTGTCATACTGGCGAACGCAAATTTCCACTGCACACTGATAGACCAAGGGAGCTCCGCCGGCATCTTGTTCAAAATTGCCTTCGACAAGCTCGGCCTGGAAGAAAAAGAACTTAGAGCATATCCAAACAGCCTGTTCGGACTAGGAGACATCCCGGTTCAGCCGCTTGGATACATCTCGCTACACACAACCTTCGAAAAAGGAAACCAGTCAAGAACACTCAAGATAGACTACATCGTGGTCGATGTAAGTTCAGCCTACAACGCCTTAATAGGCCGGACAACATTGAATCAACTCAGCATAATAGTCTCAACTCCACATCTATGCATGAAATTCCCAACGGCAGATGGGATAGCTACCAAAAAAACAGACTAGAAGACGGCGCGCCGCTGTTACAATAAAAGCCTAAACCTCAGAGGCAGAGGAGAAGAATTCCACATAATCAAACTTGGTGGAGTACAAAGGCAGGAAGAACTCCACCCACAACCCGAAGGTGAGGTAGAGAAAGTCCAGATCGGGAACACCCCAGACCAAACAACCAATATCGGTACAATCATAAAATGAGACATAAAAGAGTCACTCATACAGTTCTTGCGAGATAACGTTGACCTCTTTGCATGGAAGGTCGCAGACATGCCAGGCATAGACCCCAAGTTAATGTGCCACAAGCTATCAGTCTACACAGGATCTCGGCCAGTACAACAGAGGTGTAGAAAGCTCAGACCAGAACGATCCCAAGCTGTGGAAGAGCAGGTACAAGCTCTACTCGAGGCAGGATTCATAAGAGAAGTCAAGTACCCGCTATGGCTAGCTAATGTCGTCCTGGTGAAAAAATCAAATGGGAAGCGGCGAATGTGCACCGATTACACTGATCTCAACAAAGCCTGCCCAAAAGATCCTTACCCACTACCAAGTATCGACGCTCTGGTAGATGCCTCATCCAGATATAAATACCTTTTGTTTATGGACGCATACTCGGGATACGATCAAATTCTAATGTATCCATCTGACCAAGAAAAAACTTCCTTTTAACCCTAAAAGCAAACTACTGCTACATCGTCATGCCTTTCGGTCTTAAAAATGCGAGAGCTACTTATCAGAGATTGATAAATAAGGTCTTTACGGATCACATCAGAAAAATCATGGAAGTCTATGTGGACGACATGTTAATAAAGATACAAAATGAAGAGACGCTATTATCTAACCTGACTCAAGTATTCGACAGTATAAGACGACATGGCATGCGACTCAATCCTGCAAAATACACCTTCGCAGTAGAAGCTGGCAAATTCTTGGGTTTTATGCTCACACAAAGAGGAATCGAGGCAAACCCGGATAAATGCTGGCCATACTCGACATGAAGAGTCCGACTTGCGTCAAAGAGGTACAACAACTTAACGGGAGGTTGGCGGCCTTGTCCAGATTTCTAGCCGGATCGGCAATAAGATCTCTTTCCTTCTACGCCACTCAAAGGAAGGGAAAGAAGTTTCAATGCACAACAGAGTGCGAGCAAGCCTTCCAGGATTCAAAAGGTTCCTGGGACAGCCACCTATCCTAACTTGGCCAAGGGATGGAGAACCACTCATATTGTACCTCGCAGTAGGAAGTCGGACAGTAGCCTCAGCACTAGTTCGAGAAGACGACAGTGGGCAACAACCCGTATACTTCATCAGTAAAGCATTATAAGGATCCGAGCTGAACTACCAAAAAATTAGAAAAATTTGCTTATGCTCTCATACTAACATCTCGATGACTTCATCCATACTTTCAAGCTCACACCATTAAGGTTCGGACCAACCAGCCCATAAAAGGGATTTTATAGAAAACAGACCTAGCAGGCAGAATCTTGCAATGGGCAGTCGAGTTGTCCGAATTTGATCTTCAATACGAAGCTCAGACAGCCATTAAATCACAATACCTGGCCGACTTCATTGCAGAATTTACAGACACACCGAAAATCCCCACAGAATGGAATCTCTACGTGGACGGTTCCTCAAATAAAACTAGAAGCAGCGCGGGTGTGATAATTGAAAGCGACCATGGAACCCAAATCGAACTCTTCCTCAAATTCAGGTTTCTTGCCTCGAACAACCAAACAGAATATGAGGCACTACTAGCCGGTTTGAAGCTGGCTAGGGAAGTTAGAGCTCAAAAGCTTATCATCTTTAGTGACTCACAAGTACTCACTTTACAAATAGCAGGAAGCTACCAAGCCAAAGATTCTGTTCCGAGGGTTACCTGAAACGTGTAGCTCGGTCGTCTTGGAGAAGCCCGAGGTGGGGGAACTGATGACCCGAGCTTGATATGTAGAGTGGTTGGTGGTTGTACCTGCAATGACACTCCGATGCTTAAGTTAGCATGGGTCCAAGCAGATATTGAGTAGAATTAGAGTATGAGTTATACCTGGGTGTTCCAGTGTATTTATAGTAGTTGGCCGTGATCTTCCCTGGATAAGATATTCTTATCTTATCTTATCTTTTGGGAGTTTTATCTCTATCTTTTGTGGCACCGCCCTTTCTAGGCCTTTTCGGCCTTTAGGTTTTGGGCTGCGTTCCTTTTGATGGGCCTTCCTTGCTTTATGGTCCGAGGTCCGACCTTTAGGTGTGAGCCTTAGGGCGAGGTCGGACCTTTCTATGAACTTGCCGAGTTGGGGAGCTCGGTCAGGGTATGAACAGTGCCCCTGCCCGAGTTCGTCCTTTTTGAGAGGTCGAGCTCGGGCATAGTAGTTTTTCAAAATTCAAAAATGGCCGTTTCAGCATTTATTGCATTTTTACCGTTTCTCCTCGATTTCCGTTCGGGCTCTGTGAAGGCATTATTTATTTGCTCCCTTCCTTTTTTCTTC
>NC_029772.3:35777444-35780028 GCF_000817695.3 Arachis duranensis | reverse complement strand
TTGCTTTGTTTGTTTGTATATGGGGGGGCTCTTTTCTCTGGTATTTTGTTCCGGGTTGCTGCATTTTCTTCTAAAAGATCTTTATTTCTTTGTTTTGCTGAATGGGTTTTCGCTGTCTGCTTTTTGTGTGATTTTTGCTTGCTGTTGTATTCTTCTTTGTAGGCAAGAATTTTATGTCTCGAAAGGTTCTTCAAGCGATGTCGACCAAGATTCCAAGTGGTCTTGGTTGGGTAGATCCTGTTCCTCTAAGAGTCCCTTCTGTGGTAGATTCTGAGTATTTAGCTAGGTTTCGTAGGCAATGTAGCATATGTGAAGATAGAGAGTCTGAGAGGGATTATGAACTAGTAGCCCCGGATTCCGAGGAGAGAGTGTGCTTCCCGCCCCTAGATAGTTCCGAGAAGCTCTTCTTTTACGCTTATGACTGTTTTTTCTCTAAGCTGGGTATCCGACTTCCTTTTACCGACCTGGAGTCCGAGGTGTTATGGTCTTGTAACCTTGCCCCTACGCAGCTCCATCCAAATTCTTGGGCGTTTTTAAAGCTGTTTCAACTTTTGTGTCAGTTTTTGGGCGTTGCTCCCTCTATTTCTCTTTTTTCCTACTTGTTTGTGTTGACGAAGCCGGGGTCGGGTGGAGGGAAGGTATCTTGAGTCTCTTTTAGGGCTAACCAGGGAAGGAAGTTTTGTACCCTGTATGATGAGTCCTTTCATGATTTTAAGAACTTTTATTTCAAGGTTCGGGCTACTGGAGACGTCCGACCTTTCTTTCTAGATGAGAGTGGGGATCCTTCTTTTCCTCATTGTTGGTAGGAGAATGTAGTGTCTGCTAAGTATACCTTTGAGAGTCTAGATGAGGTGGAGCAAGCTTTTGTGGGTGTGGTGAGCAGTTTATGGGGTCGGGCACCTCACTTGGACACGAAGAAAATATTGGGAGATCCAAGCCTTCTCCGTTCCGAGTTAGGTAGTTCCTGACCTCTTCCGAGATTCATCTTTTTTAGTATTTTGGTTTCGCTTACTCGGTCGAAGACTATTCCGACTCCCCAGTTCCGAGCTATAAGTCAAGATCCTCCGACCTCTGGGCCTGTTGCTTCTTCTCCTCCTTCGTCTTCGGGTCCTCCTCCCAAGAAGCAGAAGACCTCTCAAGAGCTTGCCGGTTTCAATGATAAGGACTTTGACGCTCTTGGTTGGATTGAGCAGCATATTCTCCCTCAGACCTTTATTTCCACTGATGATGTATCTATGGAGCATCATTTTCAGTATATGGCGCGGAGCTGTGTCCGGATGGCTAGTCTCCATGCCGCTATTGCCCGGGAGTTCAAGAAATCCCCCATTGGTGCGACCAGCTCCCGACTTGAGAAGGCTCGGTCTGAGTTTGAGAAGATTAGTGAGCTGAAGGCTGCTAGGATTACTGAGCTGGAGGCATCTTTGGAAAAAGAGAAAGCTAAAGCTACCGCGGCTGTGGCGGCAGCGAAAGCCTCTGAGGAGATGGCGAAGGCGGCGACGGAGAATTATACTCGGTTATATGCCGAGCTTGTGGAGACAAAGGAGAAGTTGCAATCTGCTCAGGATGGTTTTTACGAGCTGGAAGGTCATGTGGCCAAGGGTATGGATGCTATGTTTGAAAATTTGAAGGCTCAGGTCCGGGTTCTTGCTCCCGACCTGGATCTGAGTTTATTTAGTACGGACAACGTTGTTGTGGGGGGAAAGATTGTTCCTGCTCCTACCGAGGATGAGGTTCCGATGTCTGACCCCAAAGTTCCGGTTGAGAACCCGACTTCACCTTTGGTCGGGGATGGCTCTGGTGTGGAGGTTTCAAACCGGGATGACGTTGCCGTCGATGCAGTCCCGATTTCTATGTTTCCTCCACAACCTTCTCTTGATGTGGAGTCCGGAAAGGACCTTGATCCTCTGTAACCTTTTATTTTTGGTGTTTTGCCCGACCTGTGGGCTCTTTTGTTTTTGGATGGTTTCTGTGAACGCTTTGGACACCTTTTTGCTTTATTAGCTACTTGTAGTAACTTTTAGCTTATTTATGCGGTGTTTTTGTTCGCGTTTTGACTTTTTGTTCCGCTTTTATGCTTTTTAGTTGTTTTTGGATAACAACTTTTTAGCTAGCGCTTGGAACTTTTGTTTTCGTTTTTTCGCTTGTACTTTTTAGTTGTATAGCAACTTTTTAGTAAGCGTTTTCGAAATCTTTTGTTTCGTTTTTTCGCTTGTACTTTTTAGTTGTATAGCAACTTTCTAGTAAGCGTTTTCGAAATCTTTTGTTTTCGTTTTTTCGCTTGTACTTTTTAGTTGTATAGCAACTTTCTAGTAAGCGCTTCCGAAATCTTTGTTTTCGCCGTTTTAAGGCTTCTTTCTTTGGATCCGGGTTTTTTCTCGGACCTCGGACGTTTCGAGTACCTCCTTTTGTTGGGTCCGACCTTGTTGTTGGTCGGCCTTTTAAGTTATTTTTGTAATCTCTTTTTATTTGGCTTTTTGAGCCTTTTCAGAGTTACTTTATAACTTCTCACATTAATTTGAACCTCGTCGCTTTATCTTTGCCGACCTTGTGTGGCCTCTTGGCAAATGATTTTTTGCGTTTTGCC
>NC_029772.3:35775011-35775554 GCF_000817695.3 Arachis duranensis | reverse complement strand
CCGTCGACATACAGGTTCCATGAGAGTGGGGTTCCAGGGGTCTCCGTGTATTCTGCGATGAAGTCGGCTAGGTACTGAGATTTTATGGCAGTCCGGGCTTCATAGTGGAGGTCGAACTCGGACAGTTCCACCGCCCATTGTAGTATTCGTCCTGCCAGGTCTGTTTTTTGCAGGATGTGTCGCATGGGTTGGTTTGTCTGGACTTTGATGGTGTGGGCTTGAAAGTAGGGACGGAGCCTCCGAGCTGTGAACACTAGGGCGTAGGCGAATTTTTCTATCTTCTGATAGTTTAACTCGGCCCCTTGTAGTGCCTTGCTTACAAAGTATATGGGTTGTTGTCCTTGGTCATTTTCTCGTATTAACGCTGAAGCGACTGCTCGATGTCCAACCGAGAGGTATAGTACGAGTTCTTCCCCTTTTAGAGGTCGGGTTAGGATTGGTGGCTGCCCGAGGAATTCCTTGAACTCTTGAAAGGCTTTTTCGCACTCCGGGGTCCATGAGAAGGGTTTTCCTTTCTTTAGTAGTGAGTAGAGAGGTAGTGAC
>NC_029772.3:35773122-35773370 GCF_000817695.3 Arachis duranensis | reverse complement strand
TAACATTTTTTAGGTCGTAGCAGTCGTTAGTAGAATGACCGTAGAGCTTGTGATATTCACAGTATTCGGACCGATCTCTCCCCGCTCTCTTGTGCTTTAGCGGTCGGGGCGGGGGGATCTTCTCGGTGTGGCATACTTCTCTGTAGACGTCTACCAGGGAGACTCGGAGGGGGGTGTAGTTATGGTACTTCCGTGGCTTGTCCGAGTTGGGTTCTTCTTTCTTCTTCTGTTCCCGATCTCGATCTCGA
>NC_029772.3:35758060-35772918 GCF_000817695.3 Arachis duranensis | reverse complement strand
AGGAATTTTTTGGTTAGGTCTTCGAAGCTGGTGATTGATCTTGGTGGCAGGTTTTCGAACCACTTCATGGCTGACTTGGTGAGGGTGGTGGGGAAGGCTTTGCACCGAATCGCGTGGGAGGCGTCGACTAGGTACATTCTGCTTCTGAAGTTGCTGAGGTGGTGTCTTGGGTCGGTGGTGCCGTCGTAGAGGTCCATATCGGGTGGTTTGAAATTTCGTGGTACCTTCTCCTTCATGATCTCTTGCGTGAAGGGATCATGGTTGCATTCGGGGGTGGTGCCGCGTTCTGTCCAGTTTTTTAGATTGGCCTCTATTTTCTGTAGTTTTTCTTCTAATTCTCTGCGCTTTCGAGCCTCCCTTCTCAGATTTTGTTCAGTTTCTTTCTGCTTTTTTATGTCCTCTTCGAGTTGTTTCAGTCGGTTTTGTTGTGCCCGGACTGCTTCTAAAATTTCCGAGCTCTTTTCTTTTTCGGAATTTTGTGGATCTTTGTTTGGGAGTGATGTCTTTGGGCGATTCTGTTTGTTTCCTCCTGGGGTGCGTGGTGATAGAGGGCTGTCCGGTCGTTCTCCGGTGTCAACTTCGTCCTCTTGTTCTGATGCGGCGTGGCCATTGTTGAGAGGATCGTCCGCCATGGTAAAGGGATGACTTCCAGGTCCCCGGCAACGGCGCCAATGTTCCGAGGGTTACCTGAAACGTGTAGCTCGGTCGTCTTGGAGAAGCCCGAGGTGGGGGAACTGATGACCCGAGCTTGATATGTAGAGTGGTTGGTGGTTGTACCTGCAATGACACTCCGATGCTTAAGTTAGCATGGGTCCAAGCAGATATGTGTAGAATGTGGAATGAATGCCATACCTGGGTGTTCCAGTGTATTTATAATAGTTGGCCGTGATCTTCCTTGGATAAGATATTCTTATCTTATCTTATCTTTTGGGAGTTTTATCTCTATCTTTTGTGGCACCGCCCTTTCTAGGCCTTTTCGGCCTTTAGGTTTTGGGCTGCGTTCCTTTTGATGGGCCTTCCTTGCTTTATGGTCCGAGGTCCGACCTTTAGGTGTGGGCCTTAGGGCGAGGTCGGACCTTTCTATGAACTTGCCGAGTTGGGGAGCTCGGTCAGGGTATGAACAGATTCCACCATGAAAAAGTACTTGGACAAAACCAGGGAACAACTCAGATAACTCGGAGAATACGAGGTTTGCCACATACCTCGAGAACAGAATGCCCGAGCTGACGCACTCTCAAAACTAGCCAGCACCAAACCAGGAGGCAACAATAGAAGCCTCATCCAAGAAGTTCTGCAGAACCCATCAATCACGGAAGAAGAAAAGTCCTAGCCATAACAGGTCAGGATCAATGATGGATGACTCCCATAATTAATTACCTCAAAACAGAAACACTCCCCACAGAGGAAAAGGAGGCAAATAGGTTAAAGCGGGAGGCACAATACTACACCATCATAAACAACACTCTATACAAAAGAGGGATTTCAATACCATTGTTAAAATGTGTGCCGACTTCCAACACAAAGGAAGTTATAGAAGAAGTACACAGTGGCATTTGTGTCAATCATCTCGGAGCATAAGCACTCACAAAAAAGTACTCTGGACAGGATTTTATTGGCCAACTCTACAAAAGGAAGTCACAGAGTTCGTAAAGACATGTCTACCATGTCAGAAACATGCCAACTTTCACATCGCCCCGCCAGAAGAACTCATCAGCGTGACTTCACCTTGGACATTCGCAAAATGGGGCCTCGACCTTCTTGGACCCTTCCCTCAGAGATCGGGACAAGTTAAATTCCTCATTGTAAGGGTAGACTATTTCACAAAGTGGATCGAGGCAGAACCCCTAGCTAATGCCGCTGCTAAAAGAAGTCGAAAATTTCTATACAGGAACATTGTCACAAGGTTCGGGGTTCCATACTCCATTACCACAGACATTGGTACCCAATTCACGGATGCAGGCTTCAGAAAGTTGGTGGCCAACTTGAACATAAAATATTAATTCACTTCCGTAGAACACCTCCAAGCCAATGGACAAGCCGAAGCTGCCAACAAAGTTATATTGACTGGGCTGAAACGGAGATTACAGGACGCTAAGGGAGCCTAGGCTGAGGAGCTCCCACAAGTCCTATGTGCATACCGAACAACGCCACATTCCACCACAAAGGAATCACCCTTCCGATTAGCATACGGAATGGAGGCAATGATCCCAGTAGAGCTTGAAGAAGGGTCGTCTAGAGTGATCCACTATAGTGAAGAAGCCAACTCCCAACTTCAAAGGGAAGAACTCGACCTACTTCCGGAAGTCCAAGAAAGAGCTCGGATTAAGGAAGAAGCATTAAAACGTCGAATGGCTTCGAGATACAATCAAAAGGTAATACATCAAGTTTTTGCTGAGAATGACCTCATGGAGTCATTATTTTTAGACATCTCTGAAAAATAGAATCAACCACAGTAATGGGTTACAAACGCAAAGTAAGAGGAAGCAAAGCTAAAAACAAGGATAAAAATAAGTTAGACAGTACCCAACGTAGTTCGGACCAGGGATGGGTCCCCCAGAAACCTTTTGGTATCAAGGTGGGGAGGTTCCCCCCATATATCTTCAAAAACAATTACAAAAGCCCGCTCAACCTCGTCGAGCATCTCCCATGTATAACGAGACATTGTCACATTCTTTTGCCATTCCAGAGGAAAAGCAGGCTCATCATTCTCATCAAGAAAAAAGGGGCGGCCCCCTCAACAGCTCAAACTTTAAAGAAATAGTTCTTAAAGTCCTTAAAGGACTCATCGTACATGGCAAAAAACTTTATGTCCTTGGGCAGATCTAAAAGAAACCCAAGAAGCTTTCTTTTTGGAAGTAGTCTCGGGCTTGGTCGAAACAAAGAGATAGAGGAAAAGAGTCTGAGAAGGTGTGACGCCTAACTCTTGACAAAGCAGCTGAAAGATCTTGACAAAACCCCAGGAATTCGGATGGAGCTGGGATGGGGCAACGTTACACAACCACAACAAGTTGGTCTCAAAAGCAGTAAAGGAAAAAGTAATGTTTAATTGGCTGAAGAAATATTCATAGGTGTAGAAGAAGGGACGCTCCCCCTCGATCGAGGTTGGAAAACAAACCCTCTCATCAGAGTCAGCGCTACAAGCTCATAATCCCTCTCCTGGGCACCGCTACCACAAACCCTATGATGTTTTCTCAGCTCTACATACAACTCAGCATTCATCACAGAAACACACATTAAGATAAGGGAGTCCAACCAATCGGACATCCCCTCAGGAACTTTAGAAGACGTCTCTACAATATATTTGCAAGAAGACATGGCCAACTAGTCCTACAATCAAAGAAAAGATGGATTACTAAAACTACACAAAGTACTAATCAAACACCTCGAGCAAGTCAACGAAGAGCAGCTCGGGCATAAATGAATACAACTCAGAATAAAAGCATGCAAGTATAGCAAACAAAAGGAAACCCCAGAACTTATGCCAAAAAGTCCCAAGGGCATCCTTTGGAGAGAGCAAAGGAACAAGGACTCAGGAAAATTTTCAAGTCTACATCTTGGCATCTCTCAAATAGGAAAAAACCCTCCTTCAAATGACAACACTTCGAAAAAATAAAGACAATCATAAAAATGTCATCAAAAATATCATCACACAACAGTCTATTAGCAAGTGGAATTATCAACATCAAGCATGCCAAGTGGAAAATGATCAAAAACGCAATCTTTCTCAGAATCAAGCAAGTTCATTTCAAATCAGAGGGCACAATCAAAAGTAATAACAACATTCAAAGCCCTAAGAGCATCAACTATCAAAAAGAAAAACAATGAAAGGTCACACAAATTGAAGAAGCCCTAAAATAGCGCACATTGTAGAAAAGATCAGCCACAAGCAAGCAAAGAAAGATTCAAGCTTTTCTAAAGTAAGGATCAAAACTTTCTCAAAATCGGATATAAAACAAGAACAACGCGAAAAGGAGAAGAGAAAGAAGGCTCACCTATAGCAGGAAGGAGACGACAAACACTGAAAGACAGAGTGATGAAAGTCGTCCCTCGAAGCAAAACACCAACGAAAAATCTAGACAAAGCGTCACAGAGAAGAACAGGGAAAAATAGGGGAAGTTACAGAAAAAAGAAAATCGTCTCTCAAGTATCAAAATTCGAAATAAAAGCCAAGAGAAACGAAGCATTAAAATCGAATTTATGAGGGTATTAAAACCCTCGCACATTCCCAAAGCCAGAGCACCAAAGTAAGGGCGCGCGCTTTTAAGAAATAAAACGTTTCACATTCAAAAAAAAAAAGAAGAGAAGAAGAAAATCCTACAAAAAGAAAGTCAAAAAAATGCTCGAGTTCGGCTTCATCCAAAGAAGGTCTGAGGTCTCAAGACTAAAGACTCGATCTCAAAAAGATCGAGCTCGAGCAGGGGCACTATTCATACCCTGGGTCGAGCTGACCGACCCGGGATGATTAGTGACAAGGCGACCGACCTCTTCAATACAGACTATCCGACCTCTTCTCAAAGAGCTCGGCCAAATTGCTAGAAAATCCCAGTAAAGGGCCCAAATAGAGGAACACGACCCAAATCCAAAGGCAGCCCAAGCCTATAGAGATAAGGGTGGTTCCCTTGAAGATACGAGGACCCCAGCCAAAGATAAGATAACTAACTTATCTTATCTAAAAAGGTCACTCCACACCATTATAAATACGCTGGAGCACCCACGTATAACTCATACTCTGATTCTACAAAAAACCTACTTAATACCTTTGCTAACTTAAGCATCAGAGTCCCTTGCAGGTACCACCACCCTCCAGTGACGAAGGATCAGTACCGCCACCAAGTCCAACAAGTCAGACACGGTGGCTCCGGCCACCATCATCAAGCTGGACTCAACCACTCCGATCAGTACCAAAGATCTCGTCCGAGATCGATCTACAATTTCAGGTAACCCTCGGGACACTATGGTTATAAGCTCGAATCAGATTCAGTTGGGAGGAACAAGTGGTTCCAAACAAAGCATGCTAACACAGGGTCCTAACCTAAAACTGCATGCCAAGTACTCCTACTGCTGAATACTCCATCAAATATAAAAGATTGAAACAGATGACTAGATCAAACTATGGAGGGATGGAGAACCTGTCCCGGACTAAAAGAAGGGCAAAAAATGAACTAGAGATAGTTTCAGAATCATTAACTAGAGGATTTGTTGGAGATATGGATCAAAAGATGGTGGAGGGTGCCAGCAATTCAGTGGCACCCAATGCACTATGAGAGTTCTAATATAGAACTGTTGGGGTTTGAAGAGACCCTTGACAGTCCACAATCTTAAAGGGATGTGTCAACCCCATTCCCCGAGGTTGTTTTTTTCTATGAAACTAAAAACCAATCTCGAATGATGGAACATAAAGTCAGATCATGCGGATATAAAGTTTCACATTAGTGGTCCCGAATGAAACATTAGGAGGAATGGCTCTAGCATGAAAAGATCATGTGGAGGTACACATTCTATTTCAAAACTCTTTTTTAATAATTGCTTCGGTTAAAGATGAGAATAAGAATGTGAGTTGGGGGTTGGTTGGAGTTTATTTAAGCACTAATGAGCTTACTTAAATAAATCAATTCGAAGAACACTCTTTTCGACTTTTAGCAATATGAAGTTAGCTTTATCATTTTGGATGACTTTACAAATTATGGAGAAAAAGAGGGAGTGAATATGAGGTATGATGCCTCGATTGAAAATTTTAATGGTTTTATTAACGATAATCAATTGGTTAATCTTGGGATGATAGGACAGTGTTTCACATGGTCAACTTGAAGGGCTTAAGAGGTATTAATTAGGGAGAGGCTTGAACGTTTTATGGCTAGAATGACTTGGAGGGTGACTTATGTAGATGCGATGGTAAGAAGATTATCGAAGAATAATTCAGATTACGCTCCTCTCTTACTTGATTCAGATCCTCCAAGATGGTCTACCAAAAGAATATTTAAATTTCAGAAGTGGTGGTGTGAGATGGAGGATATAAGAGCATTGATAGTGAAAGTTTGGAGTATAGAAGTTAATGGCTCACCTATGTACGTTTTGGTACAAAAATTGAAGTGTTGTAGACATCGTCTAGCGCAGTGGCAGCAGCATAATAAATCCAACTCTAAGAAGGTAATTGAAGAACTAAATCTTAGGTTAGAACATTTGAGAACAATGGATAATTTTAGTGGGCTAGAGGTGTTAGAGGTAGAGAAAAAATTATAAGAGGAGCTATATAAAGAAGAAAGCTTTTGGAAGAAAATAAGATGCAAGTGGCTGAAAGAAGGGGATAGTAACACAAAATTCTTTCATTAGAAGTTTCAAACTAAAAACTAAAAAAATAAAATTTGGAGACTAGTTCGGAATGATGGTGAGATGGCTTCAGATCCACAAAATTTTCTTCTGGTGGCAGAAAATTATTTCAAGAAAATATTTTAATTTTCTAACCCATTCAAACCTGGTGACATATTCAACGATTTCAGTCCTCCAGTTATAGTTTTCATGAACCGGAGGCTAATGAGACCAATCTCTACGGAGAAAATCAAGAGATCAAATTTTAGCGTTTGTACTCAAAGTGTTTCAGGTGAGGATGGCTACACAACACGGTTTTTTCAGTTTTATTGGGACATTATGGGTGGTGATATTTTTAAGGCGATTTATAGCTTTTTTGGTGGAGGTAAAATATTCAAGGCATTTCACCATATACAGATTTGCTTGATCCCTAAAATTTTAGATGCTAGAGACATGTCACAGGTTAGACCTATTAGCTTATCCTCCGTCTTTTATAAAATTATTTCCAAAATCATAGTACATAAACTTCAGGAGTTTATTGTAACACCCTACCATACTAAGCTTTACGCTTAAGTCATAAAACAGAGGTGGTGTGGTATTACGACCTCTAAGATAAAATGAGTATATATAATAGCAGAAGAATTATAATATGCTAGGAGCCATGAAGAATAGGGGAAATAAAAATCGCGATTTAAAAGCACAATGCTCAAGGAACAAATTAACTTGCGTGCTAAGAAAACCATAATTATTAAACATAAGATAACGGAAGTAGGAATAGAGTGCCAACGATACAAAATAACAAGCTCCTACTCAGCCCGTGAAGTCAAGACTAGCCGGAGAATATTTACATATATATACATACATATCCAAAACTCAAAAGTACATATACATAATCTTGCCTCTCCATAAACCTCTAAGAGGATAAAAAAGAATAAGTTAAACGGAGAGAAAGCTAGGTATATATTTATATATCACTGTACAACAAAACTACCCAGTAACCCCTGCGCTTTAAGAGTCCAGACGCCTAACGTGGCTCCCGACCTGCATCTGAAAAAACAACAATATAATATGGAATGAGAACCGGAGGTTCTCAGTATGGTAAAGGTGTCACACACATAATGCATAAGGTCTTGGGAATGCCAGAGGCAATCCTAGAACGCCAACACTCAGATTATAGAGCTTAAAGTATTAAACAGAAGCCATAAAAGGTGGTTTTCTAAGAATATTTAAACCTAACTTAACTTAACCTTAAATCTAAGTCTCATACTGCCATTCCTTCATACCTCCAACTCCATCATGCATTTTCACAGACAAATAGACAGATAAAGGCAAATACAAGAAGGTTACAATTACTGTAGGTAACAAATACACATTTAGCATGTCAAGTACATATAGGCACACCCAATTAAAGCAAAAGCGAGTAGTTTAAGTAATATGGATATGATGCATGCCTGTCCTATGGCTGATGAGGCTCATCTGTCGGTTATCTAGCCAACCCGACAAGTCTAAATTGTACTTAGACTGTCCCCCGACGTGCAACCCAAGAGTCTATGCATAGTTTTATCTTAAATAATCAATATTGTTCAATGGGGGTAACATTCCCGGGAATTTATATAGTGCCCAGTCACACTTATGTCGCAGGGTCAATAGAGTATTGAGTTTTCAACCAGGTACACGTGGTGGCAAGCCACGACACTTATCTAGGGAATCTTGTATCTCAGATCATTAAATCATTCAAGCCAAATTTCTTACATAATCTTTCATCAAAACATCCAATCAAGTATCATATATGACCCATCTATAACATCTCATAATCAAATCATCACTTTTCAACTTTACTTCACCTCCAAGTTATCCTCATTTTCTAGCTTCATCTGATTATCAAGTTTAACACTAATATTCATGACTAAAGTAATTAAAATAGAGGTTTAGATGTTTGAAATTTAGTTTAAAACATTAAAAATCTTGTTTTCTGAAATTGGATCCACGCGTAGGCGTGACTCACGCGTGCGCGTGGAAATGTAAAACTAAAGCTCGCGCGCGCATCCCTTTATCATGCGTACGCATGGATATAAACTTCATGTCACGCGTGCACGTGGGTTACGCGTATGCGTGAACCAGCTTGTTTACCCCTTACGCGAACGCATAGGACTCGTCGCGTACGCATCGCCGAAAATTCACTCCACGCAAGCGCGTGGGTCACGCGTACGTGTGGGTGTGCATTCTTTTAAAAACCAGGGGCAGATGCGGTAGTGATGCAGCAGTGGGAAAAACCTGGAAGTAGGGCAGTTTATAGGTACCAACTTCAAATCCTTATATCTTCTTCGTTTTACAATATTTTTCACCCGTTCTTCGAGTGGCATAAACATTACGAACCCAATTTTCATTTCAAAATAAGTTAGAAGCAAATTGAGGGTCCAGAAGTCGGGTTATGCCTCGCCGAAGTTCGGCCAAAACCAACTTTTACAAAAAGCATTCAAACCTCAATTTCTCAATCAAAACCCATTTCATTCCTTGCTAATTATGCCAAATCTAACAGCATAAATCAATAACACAACTCAACATAACATTACTCCATTTATCAACCACCAACCATCAATAATATATAAATCAACAAAACCATTAAGCCTTCAATCATTAAGCATATAACCTATAAATTCATCAACTTAACCATCTTATTACTCATAGCTCAACAGAATGACCACATAACAACCATCCCTTTTACACAATCAAACCACATCAAAGGTGCCAAATATACTAAGTATTATGCTATTCCATGCAATTCAACTTATCCTATGGTCATCAAGCCTAAGTTTTCACAGAACATTATATATTAAATGCAAGAAACCTACGAGAGGCCACGAGAGGCCACGATCATGGGACTCATCAATGGCCTACGAGAGGGACCTTTCAGCCAATCTATATCAAAAAAGTACCCGACCTCCTTAGACGAAGTGCAGGAGCGGGCAGAAAAGTATATCAACATGGAGGAAAACGCTCGGTTAGGAGAAACCTCAAAATCGGGGGCCTCCTACCAAGACAAAGACAAGGAATCCAAAAGAAAAGAAGATCGACAAGGGGAGTGTTCATACCCTGGGTCGAGCTATCCGACCTGGGATGATTGAAGATAAAGCGACCGACCTCTTCAGGTCAGACTATCCGACCTCTTCTCAGAGAGCTCGGCCAAATCGACAAGAGAGCCCAGTAAAGGGCCCAAATGGAGGAACGCGACCCAAATCCTAAGGCGGCCTAAGCCTATAGAGATAAAGGGCGGTTCCGCTGAAGACACGCTGACCTCAACCCTAAAGATAAAGATAAGATAAGATAACTAACTTATCTTATCCAACAAAGGTCACGTCTCAACACTATAAATACACTGGAGCACCCAGGTATAACTCATACTCTGATTCTACTCAATACCTGCTTAATACCCTTGCTAACTTAAGCATCGGAGTCCCTTGCAGGTACCCCCCACCCTCTGGGGACGAAGGATCAGCACCACTACCAAGTCCAACAAGTTGGACACATCAGCTCCGGCCGCCGTACACCTGCCGAACACGTCGGCTCCGACCAACACAGAAGATCTCATCCGAGATCGGCCTACAGTTTCAGGTAACCCTCGGAACATTGGCGCCATTGCCGGGGAACCTGGAAGTCATCCCATCAACATGGTGGATGACCATGACAACAACCACGATTCAGGTTTGGAAGACAGAACGCCGCATAAAAACGCGGACACGATACTCAAAAATACTCCAGAAACCAACGGAAACAAAAATTTACTCGACCATCCACAGAGGATAGCTCTCAGAAAGATCAAGATCCATTCACCAGAGAAATTATGAAGATCAAAATTCCAAAAGATTTCAAACTTCCGGATATGACTCTATATGACGGCACCTCGGATCCCAACCATCATCTCAGCAACTTCAGAAGTAGAATGTACCTCACTGATGCTTCAGATGCAGTTCGCTGCAAAGCCTTTCCAACAACTCTAACCAAGACAGCCATCAAATGGTTTGACAACCTACCTCCGAAATCCATCTCGAGTTTCGACGACCTGGACAAGAAGTTCCTGGCCCGATTCTCCATACAAAAGGATAAAGCCAAACACGTGCCTAGCCTACTAGGGATCAAGCAAGGAGATCGGGAGAGCCTTCGCAACTACATGAAAAGATTCAATAAAACATGCATGGACATACAAAGTCTCCCAACAGAAGCTGCCATTATGGGCCTCATAAATGGCCTGCGAGAAGGACCATTTAGCCAATCTATATCGAAGAGATACCCGACCTCCTTAGACGAAGTACAAGAGCGGGCACAAAAATACATCAACATGGAAGAGAACTCTCGACTTAGCGAAATCTCAAGGTTCAGTTCTGCCTACCAAGATAAAGAATCCAAGAAAAAGGAAGATCGCTCCGGAGAGAAAATCAAAAAATATCATAACTATACCCCTCTTAGGGTATCCTTGGTAGATGTATACAAAGAAGTCTGCCATACAGAGAAAATCCCTCCAGCTCGGCCACTTAAAGGTAAAAGAGGAGGAGGAAATTGGAATGAATACTGTGAATACCACCGACTTCGAGGGCATTCCACCAATGAATGCTTCGATTTGAAAAACATCATAGAAAAACTAGTAAGAGAAGGAAAACTAGATCGGTTTTTGGCTAATCGGGATGACGAACCAAGAAAAAGAAGAAGGGATGAAGATGTTGGATGATCTGAACGATCACCTCGCACACCGGAAAGACACGTTCACGTAATACACGGCGGATTTGCTGGAGGAGGAATCTCCAAATCATCTCGCAAGCGACACCTCAAAGAGGTATACCACGTCAAAGGAAAAAAGGAAACCCCAGACATCCCAGCAATCACGTTTACCAAGGAAGACGCATCTGGAATCATCTCAGGACATGACGACCCCATGGTCATTACAATCATACTGGTAAATGCCAACCTTCACCGTACACTAATTGACCAGGGAAGCTCTGCCGACATCTTATTCAAAACTGCCTTCGACAAACTCGGTCTAGAAGAAAAAGAGCTAAGAGCATACCCGAACAGTCTGTTCGGACTAGGAGATACCCCAGTTCAACCGCTGGGATACGTATCGCTGCATACAACCTTTGGAAAGGGGAACCAATCCAGAACACTCAAGATAGACTACATCGTGGTCGACGTAAGCTCGGCCTACAATGCCTTAATAGGTCGAACAACGTTAAATCAACTCGGTGCAATAGTTTCAACTCCACGTCTATGTATGAAATTCCCAACTGCGGAAGGGATAGCTACAATAAAGGCAGATCAAAAGATGGCACGTCGCTGTTACAACGAAAGCCTAAACCTCCGAGGTGAAGGAGGAGAGTTCCACACAATTGAGCTCGGTGGAGTTCCGACCACAACCCGAAGGAGAAGTAGAAAGAATCCAGATCGGAGACACCTCGGATAAAACAACTAATATTGGTACGATCCTAAAAGGAGACATAAAGGAATCACTAATACAGTTCCTACGAGATAATGTTGATCTTTTCGCATGGAAAGCCGCCGACATGCCAGGTATTGATCCCGAACTAATGAGCCATAAGTTGGCAGTCTATCCGGGATCCCGGCCGGTACAACAAAGACGAAGAAAACTTGGACCAGAACGAGCTCAGGCTGTAGAGGAGTAAGTACAAGCGCTACTTGAGGCCGGGTTCATAAGGGAGGTCAAGTATCCACTATGGCTAGCAAACGTCGTCTTGGTGAAAAAATCAAATGGGAAGTGGCGAATGTGTACCGACTACACCGACCTCAACAAAGCCTGCCCAAAAGATCCCTATCCACTCCCAAGCATCGACGCTCTAGTGGATGCTTCATCAGGATATAAGTATCTCTCATTCATGGACGCATATTCAGGGTACAATCAAATCCCTATGTATCCACCAGATCAAGAAAAAACCTCGTTCCTAACACCGAAAGCAAACTACTGTTACATAGTAATGTCTTTTGGTCTCAAGAACGCAAGAGCTACTTATCAAAGGCTAATGAATAAAGTCTTCTCAGATCACATCGGAAAAATCATGGAGGTCTACGTGGATGACATGTTGATAAAGACACAAAGCAAAGAGACATTATTAATCGATTTAATTCAAGTATTCGATACCATAAGGAAACACGACATGCGACTCAACCCGGCTAAATGCACCTTCGCAGTTGAAGCAGGTAAATTTTTAGGATTTATGCTCACACAAAGGGGAATCGAGGCAAATCCAGATAAATGCTAGTCCATACTCAACATGAAGAGCCCAACCTGCGTCAAAGAGGTACAACAACTCAATGGAAGGTTGGCAGCCTTGTCCAGATTCCTCGCAGGATCAGCGATAAGATCCCTCCCTTTCTACGCTACCTTGAAGAAGGGAAAGAACTTTGAATGGACAGCGGAATGTGAACAAGCCTTCAAAAACTTTAAAGAATTCTTGGGGCAACCACCTATCCTATCTCGACCACAAGATAGAGAATCGCTCATACTATACCTCGCAGTAGGAAGTCGGGCAATAGCCTCAGCGCTGATTCGAGAAGACGAAAGAGGCCAACAACTCGTCTACTTCATTAGTAAAGCACTACAGGGGTCAGAGCTAAACTACCAGAAAATAGAAAAATTTGCATACGCTCTGATACTCACATCCCGGCGACTTCGCCCAAACTTCCAGGCACATACCATCAAAGTTCGGACCAACCAGCCCATAAAAGGGATATTACAGAAAACAGATTTGGCAGGAAGAATCCTACAATGGGCAATCGAGTTGTCCGAGTTCGACCTCCAATATGAGGCACGGACAGCCATCAAATCACAACACCTGGCCGATTTCATCGCAGAATTCACAGACATCCCGAAAATCCCCATAGAGTAGAACATATACGTCGACGAATCCTCAAATAAAACAGGAAGCGGTGCGGGTGTGATAATCGAAAGCAACCAAGGAACTCAACTTGAGCTCTCCCTTAAATTCGGATTCCTGGCCTCGAACAATCAAGCGGAATACGAAGCGCTACTAGCCGGTTTGAAGCTGGCTAGGGAGGTTGGAGCTCGGAAACTCAACATCTACAGCGACTCACAAGTCGTTACCTCACAAATAACAGGAAGCTACCAAGCTTAAGATCCGACCATGAAAAAATATTTGGATAGAACCAAAGAACAGCTCGGACAACTCGGAGAATACAGGATCTACCACATTCCTCGAGAGCAAAATGCCCGAGCTGATGCGCTTTCAAAATTAGCCAGCACCAAACTAGGGGGCAACAACAGAAGTCTCATCCAGGAGATACTACAGAACCCGTCAATATCAGAAGAAGAAGTCCTAGCCATAATAGGTCAGGATCAATGATGGATGACCCCCATAATAAATTACCTCAAAACAGAAGCACTCCCTACAGATGAAAAGGAGGCAAAAAGGCTAAAAAGGGAGGCACAGTACTACACTATCATAAACAACACACTATACAAAAGAGGGATATCAACACCTTTACTAAAATGCATACCGACTTCTAACACAAAGGAAGTCTTGGAGGAAGTGCACAACGGCATTTGTGGTAATTATCTCGGAGCGCAAGCCCTCACCAAAAAGATACTCCGGGCGGGATTCTATTGGCCAACTCTACAAAAGGATGCTACAGAATTCGTGAGGACATGCCCACCATGCCAGAAGCATGCCAACTTTCACATCGCCCCACCAGAAAAGCTCATCAGCGTGACCTCGCCCTGGCCATTTGCAAAATGGGGACTCGACCTTCTCGGACCCTTCCCACAGGGATCGGGACAAGTAAAATTCCTCATAGTAGGAGTAGACTATTTCACAAAATGGATCGAGGCAGAACCCCTAGCCAAAGCCACCGCTCAAAGTAGTCGAAAATTCCTATATAGGAACATTATTACGAGGTTCGGGGTGCCATACTCCATCACCACGGAAAACGGTACCCAATTTACAGATGCAGGCTTCAGAAAACTGGCAGCCGACTTGAACATAAAACACCAGTTCACCTCCATTGAACATTCCCAAGCCAATGGACAAGCCAAAGCGGCCAACAAAGTCATACAGGCCGGACTAAAGCGGAGGCTACAAGAAACAAAGGGAGCTTGGGCCGAGGAACTTACACAAGTCCTATGGGCATATCGAACAACCCCCCATTTTACTACAAACGAATCACCATTCCGAACAACCCCACATTCTACAACAAACGAATCACCATTCTGACTGGCATACGGAGCGGAGTCAATGATTCCAATAGAAATCGAAGAAGGATCTCCCCGAGTAGTCCACTACAATGAACGAGTAAACTCTCAACTTCAGAGAGAAGAACTCGACTTGTTACCCGAAATCCAAGAAAGAGCTCGGATCAGGGAAGAAGCTCTAAAATGACGAATGGCTTCCAGATATAATCTAAAGGTAGTGTCGAGAAGCTTCGCAGAGAATGATCTCATCCTAATCAGAAATGACATTGGAACAGCTCAACTCGGAGAAGGAAAGCTGGCAGCAAACTGGAAAGGACCCTACCGAGTCATTGAAGTACTA
>NC_029772.3:35735463-35757835 GCF_000817695.3 Arachis duranensis | reverse complement strand
TAAAATATATTTTAGATATTCTACAAGAGTCCAAGACGCATTAATCTGAAGTATTCATCGTCCGATTATAAAGCAATAGGTCGGCAGAAAGTGAAAAACAAATTCACTGCCCGACCACGATAAAGATAATCGTCCGATAAAGGTGAAAACGCGATTCACCCAAAGGACGATCTAAAGATGCCAACCGTTTTCTACAAATCGGTAAAGATGAACACAGAATAATGTAAGAAGTTATCAAAAGCAATCCAAAAAAGAACCTGACGAGGTCTTACGGATAGCTAAAATAATAACTTAAAGACTGGCCGACGTGCGGAAGTCGGACCAAGTTAACCCAAGTTATAAGTAAACCCTGGAAAGAGGTCTGGCCAACCCTATTAAAGAGGATTACTTTAACTTAGAAGGGCCCGACATAATAAAAGTCTGCCTAAAACGAAAAGTTATACAAGTAGTCCCTGAAAGAGATCTGACAAAAAGATTCAAGAAAGAGGACTACAAAAAATAACTTAAAGGAGACCGATATAACCAAGTCGGACTCCTACCATTAAAAAAGTTATCAAGTAGTCCCTGAAAGAGATCTGACAAAAGATCCAAGAAAGAGGACTACAAAAAGTAACTTAAAGGAGACCGATATAACCAAGTTGGACTCCTACCATTAAAAAAGTTATCAAGTAGTCCCTGAAAGAGATCTGACAAAAGATCCAAGAAAGAGGACTACGAAAAATAACTTAAAGGAGACCGACATAACCAAGTCGGACTCCTACCATTAAAAAGTTATCAAAGTAATCCCTGGAAGAGACCTGACAAAGGTCCAAAAAAGAGGATTACAGAAATAACTTAAAAGGAGACCGACATAACAAAGTCAGACTTCTGCTACTGAAAAGTTATACAAGTAACCCCTGAAAGAGACCTGACAAAGGTCCAAGAAAGAGGATTACAAAAATAACTTAGAAGAGATCGACCAAACGAAGTCGGTCTCCTACAAAGATAAGTTATAAAAGTAATCCCTGAAAGAGACCTGACAAAGGTCCAAGAAAGAGGATTACAAAAATAACTTAGAAGAGATCAACCTAATGAAGTCGGTCTCCTACAAAGATAAGTTATAAAAGTAATCCCTGAAAGAGACCTAACAGAGGTCCAAGAAAGAGGATTACAAAAATAACTCATAAAGGGACCAACGCGAAGAAGCTGGCTATAAAGCACTAAAATACAAAGCAATGGCGAAAAAACTAGGAAGCACGTCGGACCCACGTAACCACAGTCTTAAAGGATCCGAGCTACAAGCAATAAGTGCAAAGCAATCCAAAGAGGCCAAGAAACAAAATGCAAAAATCCGAAAAGGGATATTACGCCAAAGAGAGCATAAATGCGAAGCTTCAAAAAGCCACCATAATCAACCTCAGAAAGCGGCCTTTTGTTTTTCAAAATTAAGTTACCAGGCAGGCAACTTAAAAATGTCAAACGAGAAATAGAAAAAAGAGTTCAAAAAGCCCACACATTGGGCCATCTACACAAAAAAGTTATAAAAAAGTTTCCACAAAACGCCCACAAGTCGGGCCAACTACAAATCAACAGAAGTTTTCTCGGCAGCATCGGGAGCTTTCTTGGTGGCATCAGAATCAGGAGAAGGAGGGCAAGCTTGAATAGGCACAGCGTCAACAGTTCCATCATCCCGGTTCAAGATTTGGCAATCCGGATCAGCTGTAACAGGAGAAACCGAGGAGGTTGACACTTTGAGAGAAGGAACTGGAGGAGGGTCAGCATCATCATCATCTTGGTCGTCAGGGACAATCTTGCCATCCCTCACCACATTATCCAAGCTGACAAGAGACAGTTCGGCATCAGGGGCAACAACGCGAAACTGCTCCATCAGATTCTCGGAGGCAGCAGTTACGCTACCCACAAGATGGCTCTGAAGCTCACCATAATCAGCCCGAGTAGTCTCCAACTCACTCCGAAGGCGCATGATTTCCCTATAAGCTGAGATATAGCTGTCCTTATGCTTCAGGGCCATGTCTTCAGCCAGCCTCAAAGAAGCAGCAAGGGCGATAGAACTAGCCTTTTCACCGTCCAGCTCCTTCTCCACCTTTGCCAACTTCACCTCCAACTCCTCCTTCAGGCCCTTGATCCGGTCAAACTCCGACTTGGCCTCCTCCATAAAAGACTTGGTGGCATGAATCGGAATCCCCTGAACTGTCTGGAAAATAGCCGCACTCATATGAGTGAAAATAGCCGCACTCATATGAGCCATCTTCACACTATTCTTGGCCATAAAATACAGGTGCTGAAGGAGAGACACATCGTCCATGGAAAGTCCACCATAGGGAGCAATTTGCTGATCAATAAATTCAACGGCATCAAAGTCGGGGGCATCCAGATTGAAGGGTTCAATGGTTTTTTGCTTTTTACTAGGAGGGGGACCAGAAGCTGCAGTAGATGATTGGGGAGGATCAACTAGGCGGACCCGAGGAACAGGAATTGCTTTCCTCGGTCCAGGGGAACTCGGTACATGAGGCTTCAAAGGAATTGGGAACTCGGTACAGGAGGCTTCAAAGGAATCTGAGAAGATCCCTCTCCGGCCACCTTGGCCGAGATGTTCAGAGCAGCAGTGGCCTTCTTCGCCTTCTTAAAGGCCTTCAAAGAATCAGTATTTTTCGACATCTCTGCAAACATAGCAACAGCCAAGAGTTACAAATGTAATGTAGAGAAAGGAAAAACAAGTATAAAAGCAAAGCCAAACAAAATACCCAGAACAGTTCGAACCAAGGAAGGATCATTCAAGAATCTCTTCGTATCAAGATGAGGTGGTTTCCCCCAAAGATCCTCGAGGACAACCACAAAAGCGCGTTCAACGTCATCTAGCATCTCCCAAGTGTAGCGAGATACTCGAACATCTTTTTGCCACTCTAGGGGGAAGGAAGGCTCGTCGTTTTCATCAAGAAAAAAGGGGCGGACCTCCTCAACAGCTTGAACTTTGAAAAAGTAGTTCTTAAAGTCCTTAAAAGACTCATCATACATAGCAAACACTTTGTGCCCCTGGGCGGACCGAAAAGAAACCCAAGAAGCTTTCTTTTTTGAGGAACCACCAGGCTTGGCGGAAACAAACAAATAAAGGAAGAAAGTCTGGGAAGGAGTTACATCTAGTTCATGGTAGAGAAGTTGAAAAATCTTAATAAAACCCCAGGAATTGGGGTGAAGCTGGGAAGGAGCAATATTACACGACCACAGCAGGTCGGTCTCAAAATCGGTAAAAGGAAAAGAAACGTTCAACTGACTGAAAAAGTACTCGTAAGCATAAAAGAAGGGACGCTCTCCCTCGACAGAAGTCGGAAAGCAAACTCTCTCGTCAGAGTCAGGGGCAACAAGCTCATAATCCTCCTCACGAGTGTTGTTACCACAAATCCTATGCGCTTCCTCAGTTCAGCACAGAACTAGGCATCCACAACAGAAACACACAACAAGACAAGGGAGTCCAGCCAGTCGGACATCCCCTCGGGAACTCTGGAAGACATCTCTACGATGTTATTGCAAGAAGACATAGGGCCAACTAATCCTACAAGGAAGAAAAGAAGATGGGGTTACTAAAAACATCTCGGAGAAGGTAGAAAGCAAACTTAAATATCATACAGACGAGGCATGCAGAAAAGGAAAACCCCAAGACTCAAACCAAAAGTCTTAGGGCATCCTTTGGAGGCAGCAACAACAAAGCAAGGTCCCTGGGAAAAACCTACACCCCAACGTCTCTCGAAAACAAGGAAACAAGGCCTAAAGCAACAAGCATTTCGTCCAGCAAGATAAAAAACACAAAAGTCATTAAAGCAACTATCTTTCTACAGTCTACCAGCAAAAGCACTGTCAACGTCAACAATACCAAACAGAACAACACCAAAGATACAACCTTTTCCAGAATTAGGCAAAAAACACCATCAAAAGTACAAACAGGAAAGGCAATGACAAGCGAAAGCCCTAAAGGCATTAAGCAAAAAGCGATCATAAAGAAAATGAAGAAGCTCCAGAACACACGGCGATAAACAGGCACGACAAATGCAAAAAGATTCAAGTTTTCCAAACAAGCATGCAAGCAAAACCAAAACTTTATCATAAACCGAAGGTCAAAAAGTAAAAAAAGTAAGGAAACGGAAAGTAGAAACCAAACCTGGAAAGTTCTGAAGAAAATAGAAAGCTGGGGCAGGAAAACGTCTCTCAAAGGAAGTACCAACGGAGTACCAAAACAAAACGGCGCAGAGAAAGAGTAAGGCAAAACAGAGCAAACACAGAGGAAAAGTTAAAAACGGGAGAAGAGAGAAATGCGAAGAAGTTACGAAATGCGTGAAGAAGAAAAACCGTTTCTGGGTTTTCAAAATCAAAATAAAAGGGCCTAGGAGAAACGGGGCAATTAATGTTAAATAAAAGGCATTAAACCCTCGCACGTTTCCAAAGCGCCGATATAAAAGCGCGCGCTTTTAGAAGAAAACGTTCTACATTCAAAAACTTCTACAAGGGGAATCGACAAAAATGCTTGAGTTCGGCCTCAAGAAGGACCGAAGTCTAGGACTCGACCTCAGGAAAGAAGACCGAGCTCAAGCAGGGGCACTGTTCATACCCTGGGTTGAGCTATCCGACCTGGGATGATTGAAGATAAAGCGACCGACCTCTTCAGGTCAGACTATCCGACCTCTTCTCAGAGAGCTCGGCCAAATCGACAAGAGAGCCCAGTAAAGGGCCCAAATGGAGGAACACGACCCAAATCCTAAGGCGGCCTAAGCCTATAGAGATAAAAGGCGGTTCCGCTGAAGACACGTTGACCTCAACCTTAAAGATAAAGATAAGATAAGATAACTAACTTATCTTATCCAACAAAGGTCACGTCTCAACACTATAAATACACTGGAGCACCCCGGTATAACTCATACTCTGACTCTACTCAATACCTGCTTAATACCCTTGCTAACTTAAGCATCGGAGTCCCTTGCAGGTACCCCCCACCCTCCGGGGACGAAGGATCAGCACCACTACCAAGTCCAACAAGTCGGACACATCAGCTCCGGCCGCCGTACACCTGCCGGACACGTCGGCTCCGACCAACACAGAAGATCTCATCCGAGATCGGCCTATAGTTTCAGGTAACCCTCGGAACAGGGAGAAAATCAAAAAATACCATAACTACCCCCCTCTCAGGGCATCCCTAGTCGAGATATACAAAGAAGTCTGCCATACAGAAAAAATCTCCCCAGCACAGCCACTCAAAGGCAAAAGGGGAGGAGGAAACCGAAAGGAATATTGTGAATACCATCGAGTCCAAGGACACTCCACAAATGAATGCTTTGACCTAAAAAACATCATAGAAAAATTGGTGAGAGAAGGAAAATTAGATCGATTCCTGGCCACCCGAGAAAATGATCAAAGAAAGAGACGAAGGGATGAAGATACCGACCGAACTGAACGATCACCTCAGACATCGGAAAGACATGTCCACATGATACATGGCGGATTTACAGCAGGTGGGATCTCCAAAACCTCTCACAAAAGATATCTCAAAGAAGTATATCATGTCGAGGGAGAGGAGGAAGCCCTCAACATCCCAGCAATAACATTCACTAAGGAGGACGCATCCGGAATCATCACAGGACACGACGATCCCATGGTTATCACCATCATATTAGCAAACGCCAACCTACACCGCACCTTGATAGACCAAGGGAGTTCTGCCGACATCTTATTCAAGATAGCCTTTGATAAACTCGGCTTAGAAGAAAAAGAACTTAAGGCATATCCAAACAGTCTGTTCGGGCTAGGAGATACCCCAGTGCGACCACTAGGATACATACCGCTACATACGACCTTCAGAAAAGGAAACCAATCCAGGACTCTCAAAATAGACTACATCATAGTCAATGTAAGTTCAGCTTACAATGCTCTCATAGGTCGGACAACACTCAACCAACTCGGCGCAATAGTCTCAACTCGACACCTATGAATGAAATTCCCAACTCCAAAAGGGATAGCCACGATAAAAGCAGACCAGAAGATGGCACGTCGCTGTTATAACGAAAGCCTAAATCTCAGAGGCAAAGGAGAAGAATTTCACACAATCGAGCTAGGCGGAGTTCAACGACGAGAAGAACTTCGTCCCCTGCCAGAGGGCGATTCAAATCGGGGACACCTCGGAAAAAACAACTAATATCGGCACAATCCTAAAAGGAGATTTAAAAGAATTACTAATACAATTCTTGCGAGATAACGTTGACCTCTTCGCATGGAAAGCTGCAGACATGCCAGGTATCGACTCTAAGCTAATGTGTCACAAGTTGGCGGTCTACCCAGGATCTCGACCGGTGCAGCAGAGACGAAGAAAACTTGGGCCAAAACGATCCCAAGCTGTGGAAGAGCAAGTACAAGCACTTCTGGAAGCAGGATTCATAAGAGAAGTCAAATACCCACTATGGCTAGCCAACGTTGTCTTGGTGAAAAAATAAAATGAGAAGTGGCGAATGTGCACCGATTACACCGATCTCAACAAAGCTTGTCCAAAGGATCCATATCCACTCCCAAGTATTGACGCTCTGGTAGATGCTTCCTCCGGATACAAATATCTCTCGTTTATGGACACATACTCGAGATACAATCAAATCCCCATGTATCCACCAGATCAAGAAAAGACCTCGTTCCTAACACCAAAAGTAAACTACTGCTACATTGTAATGCCTTTCGGTCTCAAGAATGCAGGAGCTACTTACCAAAGGCTAATGAATAAAGTCTTCTCAGATCACATCGGAAAGATCATGGAAGTCTACGTGGACGACATGCTAATTAAAACACAAAGTGAAGAGACATTATTGTCCGACCTAGCCCAAGTGTTCGACACCATTAGGAAGCATGATATGCGACTCAATCCAGCAAAATGCACCTTTGCAGTAGAAACAGGCAAATTCTTAGGTTTTATGCTCACACAAAGAGGAATTGAAGCAAATCCAGATAAATGCCAGGCCATACTCAACATGAAGAGCCCAACCTGCATCAAAGAAGTACAGCAACTCAACGGGAGATTGGCTGCCCTATCCCGATTCTTAGCAGGAGCAGCGATAAGATCCCTCCCCTTCTATGCTACTTTAAGAAAGGGAAAACAGTTCGAATGGACGACAGAATGTGAACAAACCTTCCAAGACTTTAAGAAGTTCTTAGGACAGCCACCTATCCTATCCCGACCACGAGAAGGAGAACCACTCATATTATATCTTGCAGTAGGAAGCAGGGCAGTAGCGTCAGCACTGGTCAGAGAAGACGAAAACGGACAACACCACGTCTACTTCATTACCAAAGCACTATAAGGATCCGAGCTGAACTATCAGAAAATAGAAAAATTTGCCTATACTCTCGTTCTAACATCTCGACGACTCCGCCCTTACTTCCAGACCCACACCATTAAAGTTCGAACTAACCAGCCCTTAAAAGGAATATTGCAGAAAACAGATCTGGCAGGCAGAATTCTACAATGAGCAGTCGAGTTGTCAGATTTTGACCTCCAATATGAAGCTCAGACGGCCATCAAATCACAGTATCTGGCCGACTTTATCGCAAAATTCACAGATGCCCTAGAAACCCCCACAGAATGGAATCTTTACGTGGACAGTTCTTCAAATAAAACTGGAAACGGCGCAAGCGTGATAATAGAAAGCGACCAAGGAACCCAAGTTGAGCTCTCCCTCAAGTTTGGGTTCCCGGCCTAAAACAACCAGGCAGAATATGAAGCATTATTAGCCGGTTTGAAGTTGGCTAAAGAGGTCGGAGCTCGAAAACTTAACATTTACAGCAATTCATAAGTGGTCACATCACAAATAACAGGGAGCTACCAAGCCAAAGATCCCACCATGAAAAAGTATTTGGATAAGACCAAGGAACAGCTCGGACAAATCAGGGAATACAAGATCTGCCACATACCTCGTGAGCAAAACACCCGAGCTGACGCACTCTCAAAACTAGCTAACACCAAACCAGGGGGCAACAATAGAAGCCTCATCCAGGAAACATTACAGAACCCATCAATCTCGGAAGTAGAACAAGTCCTAACCATAACAGACCAGGACCAAGGATGGATGATCCCCATAATCAACTACCTCAAAACAGGAACGCTACCCACAGAAGAAAAAGAAGCAAAGAGGCTAAAAAGGGAGGCACAGTACTACACCATCATAAACAACATCCTGTACAAAAGAGGGATCTTGGTACCATTACTAAAATGCATGCCGACCTCCCACACCAGGGAAGTGTTAGAAGAGGTACACGGTGGCATTTGTGGCAATCATCTCGGAGCACGGGCTCTCACCAAAAAGATACTTCGGGCAGGGTTTTATTGGCCAACCTTACAGAAAGAATCTACAGAATTTGTAAAGACATGTCCACCATGTCAGAAACATGCCAACTTCCACATCGCCCCGCTAGAAGAACTCATTAGCGTGACTTCACCTTGGCCGTTCGCAAAATGGGGACTCGACCTTCTCGGTCCCTTTCCCCAGGGATCAGGGCAAGTTAAATTCCTCATAGTAGGGGTACATTACTTTACAAAATGGATCAAGGCAGAACCCCTAGCCAATGCCACCACCCAAAGAAGCCGAAAATTCTTATATAGAAATATTGTCATGAGGTTCGGAGTCCCATATTCAATAACCCAGACAATGGCACCCAATTCACAGACGCATGCTTCAGAAAATTAGTAGCCGACTTGAATATAAAGCACTAGTACACCTTTGTCAAACATCCACAAGCCAATGGACAGGCCGAAGCCGCCAACAAAGTCATATTGGCAGGGTTAAAACGAAGACTGCAAGATGCAAAGTGAGCCTGGGCAGAGGAGCTTCCACAGGTTCTATGGGCATATCGAACGACGCTACATTCCACCACAAAGGAATCCCCTTTCCGATTAGCGTACGGAATGGAGGCAATGATTCCAGTAGAAATTGAAGAAGGATCACATAGAGTAGTCCATTATAATGAGGGAGCAAACTCCCAACTTCAGAGGGAAGAACTCGATCTACTACCTGAAATCCAGGAAAGAGCTCGGATCAGAGAAGAAGCTCTAAAACATCGAATGGCTTCCAGATATAATTAAAGGGTAGTACCAAAAAGTTTCACTGAGAATGATCTCATCTTAATCCGAAACGACACTGGAACAACTCGGCCCGGAGAAGGGAAGCTAGCGGCAAACTGGAAAGGACCCTACCGAGTCATAGAAGTACTTGGGAAGGGCTACTACCGACTGTCCGAACTCGATGGACGAGAGCTTCCCAGATCATGGCACGCCTGCAGCCTAAGAATGTACTACAGCTAGAAAATGCAACGGATCTCACTAGTGGATGTGCTCTTTTTTCTGAAAAGGTTTTTTAATGAGGCACCATATTGAGATCTAGGTCTTGCCCGACTTAAAGGGATAAGAAAATTCCCACATGTATATATTTGCATTTTTTCTTTGAATAAAGTCTTTTTAGATATTCTACAAAGAATCCAAGACGCATTAATCTGAAGTATTCATCGTCCGATTATAAAGCGACAGGTCGGCAGAAAGTGAAAAACAATTTCACTGCACGACCACGATAAAGATAAATCATCCGATAAAGGTGAAAACGTGATTCACCCAAAGGACGATCTAAAGATGCCAACCACTTTCTACAAATTCGTAAAGATGAACACAGAATAATGTAAGAAGTTATCGAAAGTGATCTAAAAAAGAACCTGACGAGGTCTTACGGATCGCTAAAATAATAACTTAAGGACTGGTCGAACGAACCAAGTCAACCCAAGTTATAAGTAAACCCTGGAAAGAGGTCTGGCTAACCCTATTAAAGAGGATTACTTTAACTTAGAAGGGCCTGACATAACAAAGTCAGCCCAAAACAAAAAGTTATACATGTAGTCCCTGAAAGAGATCTAACAAAGATCCAAGAAAGAGGACTACAAAAAATAACTTAAAGGAGACCAACATAACAAAGTCAGCCCAAAAATAAAAAGGTTATAAAAGTAATCCCTGAAAGAGACCTGACAAAGGTCCAAGAAAGAGGATTACAAAAATAACCTAGAAAGAGATCGACCTAACGAAGTTGATCTCCTACAAACAAGTTATAAAAGTAATCCCTAAAAGAGACCTGACAAAGGTCCTAGAAAGAGGATTACAAAAATAACTTGGAAAGAGGTCGACCTAACGAAGTTGATCTCCTACAAATAAGTTATAAAAGTAATCCCCGAAAGAGACCTGACAAAGGTCCAAGAAAGAGGATTACAGAAATAACTGAAAGGGGGACTAGCGCAAAAGAACCACCAAGAAACAAGTTGGACCCATAAGTCACAACCTCAAAGAATCCAAGCTACAAACAACAAAACAAAGCAATCCGAGGAGGTCGAGATACAAGATTTCAAACATCATTAGAAAACTGAAAAGATGCCAAGTCAAAAAACTACCTCTATTACTCCACAAAAGTTATAAGCCCCGGAACAGCGGCCATCAACACCTGCTAAAGATAGCGAGATACTTTTTGTTTTTCAAAATAAAGTTGCTAAAACAAGCAACTAGAAACCGTCAGCAAAACAAACAAAGTTTTAAAAAGCCCACAAGCCAGGCCAACTACATAAATATCTAGAAAGAGATCAGCAAGCATCAGGAGCATTCTTGGCATCATCAGGACAAGGAGAAGGAGGATGAGTCTGAATAGGCACGGCATCTATAGTTCCATCCTCCCGGTTCAGAACCTGGCGATCCGAATCAGGTGCAATCGGAGGAACAGAAGAGGTCGACACTTTGGCAGAGGACACAGGAGGAGGATCAGCATCATCATCACCATCGTCATCAGGGACAATCTTGCCATCCCTGACAACGTTGTCCAAGCTGAAAGGGGTAAGATTCGCCTCGGGAGCAATGACCCGAGCTTGCTCCTTCAAGTTCTCGTAAGCAGCAGTTACGCTGCCAACGAGATGACCTTGGAGCTCAGAATAATCTTCCCGGGCATTGTTCAACTCCTCCCTCAGGCGCATCACCTCCCGATAAGTCGTAACGTAACTCTCCTTATGCATCAAGGCTGTGTCCTCGGCCAATCTCAAAGAAGCCGCCAGTGAAAGGGAACTCGCCTTCTCATTCTCTAGATCCTTCTCCAACTTGGTTACCTTCAATTCAAGCTCCTCCTTCAACCCCTTCATCCGGTCAAACTCCTGCTTTGCCTCCTCCATAAATGCTTTGGTAGCATGGAGAGGAAGATTCTGAGCAGTCCGATGTATAGCAGCCGACATATATGCCATCCTTACATGATTTCGGGCCATAAACTTCAGATGATGGAGAATGGACACATCGTCCATGGAGATGGTACCATAGGGCCCGATTTGTTGATCTACAAACTTAATGGCATTGAAATCAGGGGCATTGAGGTCGAATGGCTCATCCGTCTTTTGCTTCTTACTTGGAGGGACAGCAGATGGAGTGGCAGAAGTAGGGTGAGGATCCACCAAGCAGACCCGAGGTGTTGGGATCACCTTCTTCACCCCAGGGGAACTCGGTACTGATGGCTTCTCGCGCACTTGGGAGGACCCCTCCCCAGCCACCTTGGCAGCAATATTTCTGGCAGTAGTTGCCTTCTGCGCCCTCTTAAAAGCTTTCATAGATTCGTTATTCTTCATTGCCTCTGCAAATAAAACAGAAAGTTAAGCTGCAAGTCGGACAAGTCGGAAGGACAGCTACAAGCAATATAAACAGATAAAAAAGGAAACACAAAATACCCAGCTCAGTTTGAAGAAGAGAGGGATTGGTTAGAAATTTCTTTGTGTCGAGATGGGGAGGTTGCCCCCAGTGTTCTTCCAAGACAGTCAAAAAGGCTCGCTCAGCCTCATCCAACATTTCCCACGTATATCGGGACACCCTCACATCCTTTTGCCATTCCAAGGGAAAAGCAGGCTCGTTATTTTCATCCAGAAAGAAGGGCCGAGCTCCTTCAACAGCTCGGACCTTGGAAAAGTAGTTTTTAAAATCACGGAATGACTCGTCAAACCTGGAAAAGACCTTCTTCCCTGAGTAGAGCGAAAGGAGACCCAAGCTGCCTTCTTTTTTACCACTCCGGACTTAGTCAAAACAAACAGATAGAAAAAGAGAGATTGGGAAGCAGGGATACCAAAACCATTGCACAACAATTGAAAAATCTTTATGAAACCCCAGGAATTAGGGTGAAGTTGAGAAGGGGCAACATTACAAGACCATAACAGGTCGGTTTCAAATTGAGTAAAAGGAAGGGTAATACCCAGCGGACCAAAGAAAAAGTCATAAACATAGAAGAAAGAGCGATCGTCAACTACCCGAGTAGAGAAGCAGACTCTCTCTTCGGAGGAGGGAGGGACAAGTTCATAGTTCTTCTCATCACCTGGATTACTACAGACCCTATGAAACTGCCTAAGCTGTGCGCAAAACTTGGAATCAACCAAGGAGACACACATAAGGACCATTGAGTCCACCCAATCAGCCATGCCCTCAGGAACCCGGGAAGGCATCTCTACAACGTTATTGCGAGAAGACATGAGGCCAATTAAATCCTACAATAAGAACAGAAGAGTGGATTACTAAAAAAGTATCTCGGACAAGGGGCAAAAACAACTCGACGGACGAACAAAAAAGGAAAACCCCAAGATTCAAACCAAAATCCTGGGGCATCCTTTGGAGGCAATAGCAAAGCAAGGATTCAAGAAATTTCTACAGCTTACGCCCCGGCACTCATCAGAAAGAAAATAAAGTCCCAAAAGAAACAAAGGAAGTAAAAACAAAAACACAAAGTCACCACCTTCCTACAGTCTATCAGCAAAAAGCATTGTCAAACATCAAAAATGCCAAGCAGAAAATCACCAAAGACGCAAACTTTTTCAAAGATCAAGCAAAAAATCATCATCAAAGGTGCAACCAGAGGCAGCGACAACATGCAAAATCCCTAAGAAAGGATTCAAGCAACGAAAAAAGCAAAAGACTCGCACCAAAAAATGAAGAAATTCCAGAACACGCAAACAATTAGGCATGGTAAAAACAGAAAGATCCCAACTTTCTCTGAGTAAAATTCAAACTTTCTACCGACATATAAAAGGAGCAGAGGAAGAAAAATCGAACCTGGAGAAATAGAAGAAAAACCTCGAAGTGAAAAACCGCAAAGATAGAAGGAGAAAATCGAAATCACCCCTCTTCCATAGAGAGCAATAACAGAACAGACGTTGCAGGAAGAAGTTACGAAAGAAACAGAAAATGAGAGAGTAAAGGGAAAAGTTACGAAGAAGAGCGAAGAAAAGAAACCGTTTTTGATTGAGAAAATTCAAAATAAAAGCCAAGAAAAAACGGGGCAATTAATACCAATTAATGAAGGTATTAAACCCTTTCACGTTCCCAAAAGCAAAGCGTTGATATAAAAGCGCGCGCCTTTAGAGGTAAACGTTCTACATTCAAAAGATTCTACAAAAAGAAATCGATAAAATGCTTGAGTTCGGCTTCGTCATGAAAGGACCGAAGTCAAAAAACTCGACCTCAACAGAAAGACCGAGCTCAAGCAGGGACACTGTTCATACCCTGGGTCGAGCTGTCCGACCCGGGATGTTCGACAGACAAAGCGACCGACCTCTTTAGGTCAGGACAAACCAACTTCTTTCTTAAGAGCTTGGCCAAGTCACCAGGAAAGCCCAAAGAAGGGCCTAAATAGAGGAACACACCCCAAATCCTAAGGCTGCCCAAGCCTATAGGGATAAAGGCGGTTCCGTTGAAGATACGCTGACCTCAACTCAAAGATAAAAGATAAGATAAGATAACTAACTTATCTTATCCAAAAGGTCACATCTCACCATTATAAATACACTGGAGCACCCAGGTATAACTCATACTCTGATTCTACTCAATACCTGCTTAATACCCTTGCTAACTTAAGCATCGGAGTCCCTTGCAGGTACCCCCCACCCTTCGGGGACAAAGGAATCAGCACCACCACCAAGTCCAACAAGTCGGACACAACAGCTCCGGCCGTTTCCCACCAGCCGGACACGTTAGCACCGACCAGTACAGAAGATCTCATCCGAGATCGACCTCTAGTTTCAGGTAACCCTCGGAACAGTAATATTTCGTCCTCTTCTCCCCTAAACATGCGTCAGTTCCATTTCTGTTGGAATGAAGGGGATGAAGGGCTTGGGTTCACTTAAAAGGGCTGGTCCGGTTGGACCGACAGCCCGGTTCGTGTCCAGTTCAACTGGTTCGGTCCTTTTCGATCCAATTTTGGACCCTTTTTTTCGAAATTTGTGTCAAAATTCTCGTTTCGATGAGCTCTACCCTAATTTGATATAATATTTGCATTTCTAATTCTCCTTATTAAAAAATAATTTATTGACGAATTATCTACTAATTTAACCGGGGTTTACATCCTACCCACCTAATAAAGAATTTTGCTCTCAAAATTCAAATCTAATTACCTGAAAAGAGATGTGGATAATCCTTTTGCATATCTGATTCGAGCTCCCGGGTATGTTCTTCGATACAGGCTTGACTCCAAGCTACTTTTACCAATGATACTTTCTTCCTGCGTAATCGTTTAATACTGATGTCATCAATTCTCACCGGAATTACTGGGAGTGTTAGATCTTCTCTTACTTGGATTGGTTCTGGTTCCAGAACATGACTTGCATTAGGAGTATATTTCCAAAGCTGTGACACATGAAACACACTGTGCAAATTTGAAAGATACGGCGGTAAGGCAATTCTATAAGCCACTGGTCCAATTTTCTTCAGGATCTCAAACGGTTCAATACAACGGGGATTCAATTTCTTAGTCTTAATAGCTCTTCCTACTCCAGTGGTTGGTGTAACTTTCAGAAAGACATGTTCTCCTTCTTCAAATTCAAAGGCTTTCGTTTCTGGTCAGCATAGCTCTTTTGGCGGCTTTGGGCTATGAGCATTCGACTATGAATCTTCTTTATCTGCTCAGTCGTTTCAGCTATCATCTCAGGCCCTAATAAACTCCTTTCACCAGTTTCATACCAACACAACAAAGATTGACATTTCCTGCCATACAGAGCCTCATATGGAGCCATTCCAATGCTCGCATGATAGCTATTATTATAAGCAAACTCTACTAATGGCATATACCGATCCCAGCTTGTTGGCTGGTCCAAAACACAAGCCCTTAGCATATCTTCCAAGGTCTGAATAGTTCTCTTTGACTGACCATCTGTCTGAGGGTGATACATAGTACTCAAGTTTAGCTGAGTCCCAAATGCACGCTGAAAAGCTCCCCAGAACCTTGATGTAAAGCGAGGATCCCTGTCAGATATAATGGTAGAAGGCACGCCATGTAACCTGACAATCTCATTAATATACATTCGAACTAATTCTTCCATTGTACAACTTATTCGGATAGGAAGAAAATGAGCTGATTTCGTCAATCGGTCCATAACCACCCAAATAGTGTCACAACCAGACCGGGTTCTAGGCAAACCTATCACAAAATCCATTGCGATACTCTCCCATTTCCATTGTGGAATCTCCAAAGGCCAATGGGTCCCTGATGGTCTCTAATGCTCAATCTTAACCTTTTGACATGTTAAACATTTAGATACATGCAATGCCACATTATTTTTCATACCTGGCCACCAGAACATCATTTTCAGATCCTGATATATTTTAGTGCTTCTTGGATGAATTGAGAACCCACTCTTATGAGCTTCTTTCAAGATACTCTCTCGCAGGTCTCCAATATTTGACACAATAATCCAGTTCTTGAACCTCCACAAACCATCCTGTCCTTCTGACACTCTCCACTATTTTTCCTGTTCAACTGCTGGTAATACTTTATGTAACGCTTCACTGTCTCGATGAACCTTTAGAAGTTCTGATTTAAAATCACTTGAAATCTGCAACTGACTCAAACACAGGATTCTAGATTCTTCTCTAACTCCCAAATTCAAACCTTGAAATGCCTTCAGTAACTCTTCCTCCCGTAGCATCATCCAAGCTGCATATAAAGACTTCCGACTCAAGGCGTCCGCCACAACGTTCGCTTTTCCTGGAGGATAATTCAATTCAAAATCATAATCTTTCAGAAGCCCCATCCACCTCCTATGACGCATATTAACTCTTTCTGTTCAAAAAGATAATTCAAACTCTTATGGTCTGAGAAAACATGAAACTTAACACCATAAAGGTAGTGCCTCTAGATCTTTAAAGCAAACACCACAGCAGCAAGTTTCAAATCATGTGTCGGATAGTTCATTTCATGCGGTCTTAATTGCCGTGAGGCGTATGCTACAACATTCTGGTGCTGCATCAAATGCACCACAAACCTTTCAAAGATGCATCACAATACACTTTAAATAGTTCATTTGGTTCAAGCAATACCAACACGGCTACAATAGTCAACCTGTGCTTTAATACTTGAAAACTCTCTTCACATTCCGGAGTCCAGACAAAAGGCATATCCTTCCTAGTCAATTTAGTTAAAGGTAAGGCGAGCTGTGAAAATCTCTTAATGAATCTGCGATAATACCCCGCCAAACCTAGGAAACTCATGATCTCTGTCACTGAAGTTGGTCGCTCCCAATTCATCACTGCTTCCACCTTAGCAGGATCCACATCTATTCCCTACTTACTTACCACGTGGCCAAGAAACTTTACTTCACTTTTCCAAAACTCACATTTAGATAACTTAGCATATAACTTCCTGTCTCTCAGAATTTGCAGCACAGTTTGCAAGTGACCAGCATGCTCCTCTTCAGTCTTAGAATAAACAAGAATGTCATCAATGAAGACAATAACAAACTTGTTTAGATACGGTCAGAAAATCCTGTTTATATAATCCATAAATACTATCGGGGCATTAGTTAACCCAAAAGACATCACTATATACTCATAATGACCATAACGCATCCTAAAAGCAGTTTTTGGAATATCCTCGTCTCTAACCCTTATCTGATGATACCCGGATCGCAAATCAATCTTAGAAAACACACCGGCACCCTATAAATGATCCATTAGATCGTCGATTCTAGGCAACGGATATTTGTTCTTCACAGTGATCTTATTCAACTGCCGATAGTCGACACACAACTGCATACTCCTATCCTTCTTCTTTACCAGTAACACTGACGCTCCCACAGAGAAACACTTGGTCGGATAAAATGCTTACCCAACAGATCTTCCAACTGAGCTTTCAATTCAGCCATTTTTAAAGGTGATATCCTATAAGGAGTAATCGAAATCGGACTGGCTCCAGGCACCAACTCAATTGCGAATTCAACTTTTCGGTTAGGTGGAAATTCATTAATATCATCTGGAAACACATCTTGAAATTCACATACAACCGGAATCTGCTCTAAACTCTTATCATCACCTGATACTCCCATAGTAAATAACATAATACCCTGACATTCAGTTCCAGAATAGTTTACTATCATATAATTCAAATAGTAACTATTCACCACAACAGGTGCTTCTGACCCTTCTGGCATAAACTGTACTGACTTCTTAGAACAATCAAGAAAAACATGATTCTTGGATAACCAATCCAATCCCAAGATGAGATCAAGACCAGTCATAGGTAAACAAATCAAACCATGCACAATTTATGCTATTGTACTCAAAAGGGAACTTATTGACATCATATCCTAGTCACCATAGCTTCATGAGTAGCATTATATACTTTCAAATCATAACCTAAAACCACCATTCTCAATCCTAACTCATGGGCCTCTTCAAATGCAATAAATGAATGACTTACTCCTGAATCAAATAAAGAATTTAATATTTTACCAGCCATTTCACAATTACCTCTAATAAGTGTCACAAATCCCTCAGTACCTATGGTAGAAGTGGTGTATACTCTCCCTGGCTGCTGCACTCTACCAGTCTCATACTTCTTCTTCTTCGGGCAATTAGTGGCTATATGCTCGGGCTGTCCATAGGAGTAGCACACTCCAAGTCCTAATATGCACAAAACTCCAGGATGATACTTTCCACACTTCTGACAATTCAGATCCTGCTGTGGTTGCTTCCCAAACCTTTTTTCTTGACTAGCATTAGTATTCGGCCTTCTATAATTACCTTGACCCTGAGTCTGCTGTGAAACAAAGCCTCCACACTTGAAATCCTACCTCTCGGAGCAAAGTTCCTCCCTAAAGGCTTCTGAAAAGGCACCCTCAAACTTCCTTTTTCTGCTGCTGCCTTCCTCACACAATCCTCAGCCACCCTACTCTTATTCACCAATTCAGAAAATACCATGATATCTATTGGGGCAACGAAGCTCAGAATATCACTTTAAAGACCTCCTTCGTATTTAATACACTTCCACTCATCAAAATCTTCAGGCGCACCCTGACAGATACGAGAAAAGCGACATAACTCTTCAAATTTGCTAGTATACTCAGCAACAGTCATTTGTCCCAGCTTTGACTGCATTAACTCAAGTTCTTTGGCATTTCTGATTGAATTAGGAAAGTATTTCTTATAGAACTCTGTCTGAAAAACCTCCCAAGGAATCACAGCACCATCAGGCTGCAGGATACGTCGTGTTCCCTGCCACCAATACTGAGCTTCACCTTGTAACTGATAAGTTCCAAATTCAACCCATTGCTCTTCAGGAACCTGTTGGGCCTGTAATGCCCTTTCCATATCCTGAATCCAATTATCTGCATCCGTGGGATTTGGGGTTCTCCTGAAGGTCAAAGGGTGAACTTTCAGAAATGTAGCAAGTGTCATAGCACCATCCTCATCATTATTATTCCCATGATTATCCTGATTTATCTGATTACCCAATGCCTCAGTTGTTGCCTGCATAAAGTTCATTGGATCAGTTCCTATAGGGGCAGGAGTAACGGTGCCTATCCTACCTCTACCTTGCTTGCGACCGCGTCCGCAAGTCGACATCTGGTCCCTATACACACCAAACAAGTGATATTAAGTTGATCAGTCTCAATATCGCATGTCTAATGCTTTAAGTTCCAAATGCATGCTCACAAATGTTTATGCCATATATATCAATCAGATATCCTAATAGCACATAAACACATATACAGAGAATGCATAGAAGTACAGTCAATCCGTCTTTCAGGCTCTATAGGAACGAATTGCTCTGATACCATAATGTAACACCCTACCACACTAAGCTTTACGCTTAAGTCATAAAACAGAGGTGGTGTGGTATTACGACCTCTAAGATAAAATGAGTATATATAATAGCAGAAGAATTATAATATGCTAGGAGCCTTGAAGAATAGGGGAAATAAAAATCGTGATTTAAAAGCGCAACGCTCAAGGAACGAGTTAACTTGCGTGCTAAGAAAATCATAATTATTAAACATAAGATAATAGAAGTAGGAATATAGTGCCAAAGATACAAAATAACAAGCTCCTACTCAGCCCGCGAAGTCAAGACTGGCCAGAGAATATTTACATATATATACATATAAATCCAAAACTCAAAAGTACATATACATAATCCTGCCTCTCCATAAACCTCTAAGAGGATCAAAAAGAATAAGTTAAGCAGAGAGAAAGCTAGGTACATATTTATATATCATTGTACACCAAAACTACCCAGTAACCCCTCCGCTTTAAGAGTCCAAATGCCTAACGAGATGGCTCCCGACCTGCATATGAAAAACAACAACATAGTATGGAATGAGAACCGGAGGTTCTTAGTATGGTAAAGGTGCCACACACATAATACATAAAGTCCTGGGAATGCCAGAGGCAATCCTAGAATACTGACACTCAGATTATAGAGCTTAAAGTATTAAATAGAAGCCATAAAAGGTGGTTTTCTAAGAATATTTAAACCTAACTTAACTTAACCTTAAATCTAAGTCCCATACTGCCATTCCTCCATACCTCCAACTCCATCATGCATTTTCACAGATAAATAGACAGATAAAGGCAAACACAAGAAGGTTACAATTACTACAGGTAACAAATACACATTTAGCATGGCAAGTACATATAGGCACACCCAATTAAAGCACAAGCAAGTAGTTCAAGTAATATGCATATGATGCATGCCTGTCCTATGGCTGATGAGGCTCATTTGTCGGTTATTTAGCTAACCCGACAAGTCTAAATTGTACTTAGACTGTCCCCCGACGTGCATCCCCAAGAGTCTATGCATAGCTTTATCTCAAATAATCAATATTGCTCAATGGGGGAAACCGTGAATTTATATAGTGCCCGATCACACTTACGTCGTAGGGTCAATAGAGTATCAATTTTTCAACCTGGTACACGTGGTGGCAAGTCACGGCACTTATCCAGGGACTCTCGTATCTCAGATCATTAAATCATTCAAGCCAAATTTCATACACAATCTTTCATCAGAACATCCAATCAAGTATCATATATGACTCATCCATAACATCTCATAATCAAATCATCACTTTTCGTCGTTACTTCACCTCCAAGTTATCCTCATTTCCTAGCTTCATCTGATTATCAAGTTTAACACTAATATTGATGACTAAAGTAATGAAAATAGAGGATTAGAGGTTTGAAATTTAGTTTAAAACATTAAAAATCTTGTTTGCTGAGATTGGATCCACGCATACGCGTGAGTCATGCGTGCGCGCGGAAATGTAAAACTAAAGCTCGCATGCGCATCCCTTTATCATGCGTATGCGTGGATGTAAACTTCATGTCACGCGTGCGCGTGGGTCATCCGTATGCGTGAACCAGCTTGTTTACCCCTTACGCGCACGCATGGGACTCGTCACGTATGCATTGCTGAAAATTCACTCCACGCGTGCGCGTGGGTCACGCATAAGCGTGGGTGTGCATTTTTTTAAAAACTAGAGGCAGATGCAGTTGTGATGCAGCAGTGGGAAAAACCTGGAAGCAGAGTTTATAGGTACCAACTTCAAATCCTTATATCTTCTTCGTTTTACAATATTTTTCACCCGTTCTTCAAGTGGCATAAACTTTACGAACCCAATATTCATTTTAAAACAAGTTAGAAGCAAATTGAGGGTTTGAAAGCCAGGTTATGCCTCGCCGAAGTTCGGCCAAAACCAACTTTTACAAAAAGCATTCAAACCTCAATTTCTCAATCAAACCACAACCCAACATAACATTACTCCATTTATCAACCACCAACCATCAATAATATATAAATCAACAAAACCATCAAGCCTTCAATCATTAAGCATATAACCTATAAATTTATCAACTTAACCATCTTATTACTCATAGCTCAATGGAATGACCACATAACAACCATCCCTTTTACACAATCAAACCACATCAAAGGTACCAAATATACTAAGCATTATGCCATTCCGTGCAATTCAGCTTATCCTATGGTCATCTAGCCTAAGTTTTCACAGAACATTATATATTAAATGCAAGAAACTTAAACCACACCTTGATCGATTTCCACGTAATGACCAAAGCTATTTATTCAAAACGAAGGCAGCCCCTCAAAACTCCACTAATCAGCTTCCTCCAAGTTCCAGTATTCACAATTTCAAGCTTCAATTATTTATTCATAACCTAATACACATTTATAACACATATATACCCAATTTAATACTCAAAGCTCAAATTCAATAAAATTAAAATAGAATTATTGTATCCTCACCTTACCCAAGCTTCACATAAGCAAGAGTGAACGTTTTCCTAAAGCTAATTTGATCCTAAAACATCAGAAATAAAAGAAATTCAACCTTCCCATTAAAAATTCGAAAATTGGGGGAAAAGAGGGATGACAGTGATTAAATAAGTTACCAGTGAAATTATTCTAGTAGAAATATAGAGCTCCACGTGGTGGACGCGTGGCCGCAAACGGTAAGTTACGGGGATCGAAAACCACCGTAAGGGTTTCAGTAATGTTTCGCCCTCTTCTCCCCTAAACGTGCTTCAGTTCCGTTTCTGTTTGAATGAAGGGGATGAAGGGCTTGGGTTCATGGTGCACGAAATTGTGATCATCAATGGCGCCATCAACATGGTACGCTCAATTGTAATCTCAACTCTTTATCACAACTTCACACAACTAACCAGCAAGTGCAATGGGTCGTCCAAGTAATAAACCTTACGCGAGTAAGGGTCGATCCCACGGAGATTGTTGGTATGAAGCAAGCTATGGTCATCTTGTAAATCTCAGTCAAGCGGATTCAAATGGTTATAGAGGATTAATGATTAAAAGATGAACAAAACATAAAATAAAGATAGAGATACTTATGTAATTCATTGGTGAGAATTTCAGATAAGCGCATGGAGATGCTTTGTCCCTTCCGTCTCTCTGCTTTCTTACTGTCTTCATCCAATCCTTCTTACTCCTTTTCATGGCAAGCTGTATGTTGGGCATCACCGTTGTCAATGGCTACAGTCCCGTCCTCTCAGTGAAAATGTTCAACG
>NC_029772.3:35735190-35735404 GCF_000817695.3 Arachis duranensis | reverse complement strand
GTCTGTCACTAACGCCCCACAATCGCGAGTTTGAAGCTCGTCACAGTCATTCAATCCCTGAATCCTACTCAGAATACCACAGACAAGGTTTAGACCTTCTGGATTCTCAAGAATGCCGCCATCAATTCTAGCTTTTACCACGAAGATTCTGATTAAGGAATCCAAGAGATATCCACTCAATCTAAGGTAGAACGGAGGTGGTTGTCAGGCACAC
>NC_029772.3:35732738-35735124 GCF_000817695.3 Arachis duranensis | reverse complement strand
TCACATAATCATCACATTCATCATGTTCTTGGGTGCGAATGAATATCTTAGAACAAGAATAAGCTGAATTGAATGGAAAATAGTAGTAATTGATTGATACTTGAGGTACAGCAGAGCTCCACACCTTAATCTATGGTGTGTAGAAACTCCACCATTGAAAATACATAAGAACAAGGTCTAGGCATGACCGTGAGGCCAGCCCCATGATCTAAGAACTAGTCGTCCAAAGATGAAAATACAATAGCAAAAGGTCCTATTTATAGAGAACTAGTAGCTTAGGATTTACAAAAATGAGTAAATGACGTAAAAATCCACTTCCGGGCCCACTTGGTGTGTGCTTGGGCTGAGCATTGAAGCTTTCATGTGTAGAAACTTTTCTTGGAGTTAAACTCCAGCTTTTGTGCCAGTTTGGGCGTTTAACTCCCACTTTTGTGCCAGTTCCGGCGTTTAACGCCGGGCAGTCTTGAGTTGATTTGGAACGCCAGTTTGGGCCATCAAATCTCGGGCAAAGTATGAACTATTATATATTGCTGGAAAGCCCAGGATGTCTACTTTCTAACGCAATTGAAAGCGCGTCAATTAGGTTTCTATAGCTTTAGAAAATCCACTTCGAGTGCAGGGAGGTCAGAATTCAACAGCATCTGCAGTCCTTTTCAGCCTCTGAATCAGATTTTTGCTCAGGTCCCTCAATTTCAGCCAGAAAATACCTGAAATCACAGAAAAACACACAAACTCATAGTAAAGCCCAGAAAAGTTAATTTTAAATAAAAACTAATAAAAACATACTAAAAACTAACTAAAACGTACTAAAAACACACTAAAAATAATGCCAAAAAGCGTATAAATTATCCGCTCATCACAACACCAAACTTAAATTGTTGCTTGTCCCCAAGCAACTGAAATTCAAATAGGATAAAAAAAAGATAATATACTATAAACTCCGAACTATCAATGAAACTTAGCTCCAATTAGATGAGCGGGACTTGTAGCTTTTTGCCTCTGAACAGTTTTGGCATCTCGCTTTATCCTTTGAGGTTCAGAGTGATTAGCATCTATAGGAACTCAGAATTCAGATAGTGTTATTGATTCTCCTATTATAGTATGTTGATTCTTGAACACAGCTACTTTATGAGTCTTGGCCGTGGCCCAAAGCACTATGTTTTCCAGTATTACCACCGGATACATCCATGCCACAGACACATAACTAGGTGAAACTTTTCAGATTGTGACTCAGCTTTGCTAGAGTCCCCAATTAGAGGTGTCCAGGGTTCTTAAGCACACTCTTTTTTGCTTTGGTTAGGGACAGCTTGGTTTAGCCGCTTAGGCCAGGATATTATTCCTGTAGGCCCTTCTATCCACTGATGCTCAAAGCCTTGGATCCTTTTTATTACCCTTGCCTTTTGGTTTAAAGGGCTATTGGCTTTTTCTGCTTGCTTTTTCTTTCTCTCTCTCTCTTTTTTTTGAATTCACTGCTTTTTCTTGCTTCAAGAATCATTTTTATGATTTTTCAGATCCTCAGTAACATTTCTCCCATTTCATCATTCTTTCAAGAGCCAACAATTTTAACATTCTTGAACAACAAATTCAAAAGACATATGCACTGTTCAAGCATACATTCAGAAAACAAAAAGTATTATCACCACATCAAATAATTAAGCTAGTTTTAAGGATGAATTCGAAATCATGTACTTCTTGTTCTTTTGTAATAAAAACATTTTTCATTTAAGAAAGGTGATGGATTCATAGGACATTCATAACTTTAAGGCATAGACACTAAGACACTAATGATCATAAGACACAAACATAAATAAACATGAGCATAAAAATTTGAAAAACAGAAAAATAAAGAACAAGGAGATTAAAGAACGGGTCCACCTTAGTGATGGCGGCTTGTTCTTCCTCTTAAAGATCTTATGGAGTTCTTGAGCTCCTCAATGTCTCTTCCTTGCCTTTGTTGCTCCTCTCTCATGGTTCTTTGGTCTTCTCTAATTTCATGGAGGAGGATGGAATGCTCTTGGTACTCCACCCTTAGTTGTCCCATACTGGAACTTAATTCTCCTAGGGAGGTATTGATTTGCTCCCAATAGTTTTGTGGAGGAAAGTGCATCCCTTGAGGCATCTCAGGGATTTCATGATGAGGAATTTCCTCATGTCCATGAGTGGGATCTCTTGTTTGCTCTATCCTCTTCTTAATGATGGGCTTGTCCTCATCAATGAGGATGTCTCCCTCTATGTTAATTCCAACTGAATTACAGAGGTGACAAATGAGATGAGGGAAGGCTAACCTTGCAAAGGTAGAGGACATGTTCGCCACCTTATAGAGTTCTTGGGATATAACCTCATAAAATTCTACTTCCTCTCCAATCATGATGCTATGAATCATGAT
>NC_029772.3:35729742-35732690 GCF_000817695.3 Arachis duranensis | reverse complement strand
ATGTCTATGAGGACTTGGTCCAACCTTTGATCAAAGTTGACCCTTCTAGTGTAGGGGTGTTCATCTCCTTGCATCATGGGCAAGTAGAATGCCAACCTTACATTTTCCGGACTAAAATCTAAGCATTTCTCCCGAACCATTGTAAGCCAATTCTTTGGGTTCGGGTTCACACTTTGATCATGGTTCTTGGTGATCCATGCATTGGCATAGAACTCTTGAACCATTAAGATTCTGACTTGTTGAATGGGGTTGGTAAGAACTTGCCAACCTCTTCTTCAGATCTCATGTTGGATCTCTGAATATTCACTCTTTTTGATTTTGAAAGGGACCTCGGGGATCACCTTCTTCATGGCCACAACTTCATAGAAGTGGTCTTGATGCACCCTTGAGATGAATCTCTCCATCTCCCATGACTCAAAGGTGGAAGCTTTTGCCTTCCCTTTCCTCTTTCTAGAGGTTTCTCCGGCCTTAGGTGCCATAAATGATTATGGAAAAATAAAAAGCAATGCTTTTACCACACCAAACTTAAAAGGTTTGCTCGTCCTCGAGCAAAAGAAGAAAGAAAAGAGTAGAAGAAGAAGAAAGATAGGAGATGGAGGGGGGCTTTGTGTTTCGGCCAAGGGGGAGAAGTAGTGTTTAGGTTGTGTGAAAATGAAGGAGTGAAGATGAGTTTATATAGGGGTGGAGAGAGGGGTAGGGTTCGGTCATTATGGGTGGGTTTGGGAGGAAAAGTGGTTTGAATTTGAATGGATGAATAAGAGAGAGAGTGGTGGGGTAGGTGGGGATCCTGTGGGATCCACAGATCCTGAGGTGTCAAGGATAGCTCATCCCTGCACCAAGTGGCATGTAAAACACCCTTTCTGCCAATCCTGGTGTTAAACATCGAGCTGCTGCCCTTTTCTGGTGTTAAACGCTAGTCTGGTGCCCCTTTCTGGCGTTAAATGCCCAGAATGGTGCCAGACTAGGCGTTAAACGCCCTTTTGCTGCCCTTACTGGCGTTTAAACGCCAGCAAGCTTTTCCTCCAGGGTGTGCTATTTTTCTTTCTATTTTTCATTCTGTTTTTGCTTTTTCAATTGATTTTATGACTTCACATGATCATCAACCTATAGAAAACATAAAACAACAATGGAAAATAGATAAATATAACATTGGGTTGCCTCCCGACAAGCGCTTCTTTAATGTCAGTAGCTTGACAGTGGGCCCTCATGGAGCCTCACAAATATTCAGAGCAATGTTGGAACCTCCCAACACCAAACTTAGAGTTTGAATGTGGGGGTTCAACACCAAACTTAGAATTTGGTTGTGGTCTCCCAACACCAAACTTAGAGTTTGACTGTGGGGGCTCTGTTTGACTCTATTTTGAGAGAAGCTCTTTATGCTTCCTCTCCATGGTTATAGAGGGATATCCTTAAGCTTTAAACACAAAGGATTCTTCATTCATTTGAATGATCAATTCTCCTCTGTCAACATCAATCACAGCCTTTGCTGTGGCTAGGAAGGGTCTGCCAAGGATGATGGATTCATCCATGCACTTCCTAGTCTCTAGGACTACGAAATCAGCAGGGATGTAATGGTCTTCAATCTTTACCAGAACATCTTCTACAAGTTCATAAGCTTGTTTTCTTGAATTGTCTGCCATCTCTAGTGAGATTCTTGCAGCTTGTACCTCAAAGATCCCTTGCTTCTCCATTACAGAAAGAGGCATGAGGTTAATGCTTGACCCTAGGTCACACAGAGCCTTCTTGAAGGTCATGGTGCCTACTGTACAAGGTATTGAGAACTTCCAAGGGTCCTGTCTCTTTTGAGGTAATCTCTGCCTAGTCAAGTCATCCAGTTCTTTGGTGAGCAAAGGGGGCTCATCCTCCCAAGTCTCATTACCAAATAACTTGTCATTTAGCTTCCTGATTGCTCCAAGGTACTTAGCAACTTGCTCTTCAGTGACATCTTCATCCTCTTCAGAGGAAGAATACTCATCAGAGCTTATGAATGGCAGAAGTAAATTCAATGGAATCTCTATGGTCTCAGTGTCCTCAGATTCTCATCGCGGTTCCTCATTAGGGAACTCATTGGAGGCCAGTGGACGTCCATTGAGGTCTTCCTCAGTGGCGCTCACTGCCTCCTCCTCCTCTCCAAATTCAGCTATGTTTATGGCCTTACACTCTCCTTTTGGATTTTCTTCTGTATTGCTTGGAAGAGTGCTAGGAGGGAGTTCAGTAATTTTCTTGCTCAGCTGACCTACTTGTGCCTCCAAGTTTCTAATGGAGGACCTTGTTTCAGTCATGAAACTTTGAGTGGTTTTGATTAGATCAGAGACTATGGTTGCTAAGTCAGAGTTGCTCTGCTTAGAATTCTCTGTCTGTTACTGAGAAGATGATGGAAAAGGCTTGCTATTGCTAAACCTGTTTCTTCCACCATTATTGTTGTTGAAACCTTATTGAGGTCTCTGTTGATCCTTCCATGAGAGATTTGGATGATTTCTCCATGAAGGATTATAGGTGTTTCCATAGGGTTCTCCCATGTAATTCACCTCTTCAATTGATGGGTTCTCAGGATCATAAGCTTCTTCTTCAGATGAAGCGTCCTTAGTACTGCCTGGTGCAGCTTGCATTCCAAACAGACTTTGAGAAATCATATTGACTTGCTGAGTTAATATTTTGTTCTGAGCCAATATGGCATTCAGAGTATCAATCTCAAGAACTTCTTTCTTTTGATTCGTCCCATTGTTCACAGGATTCCTTTCAGAAGTGTACATGAATTGGTTATTTGCAACCATTTCAATGAGTTCTTGAGCTTCTGCAGGCGTCTTCTTCAGATGAAGATATCCTCCAGCAGAGCTATCTAATGATATCTTGGACAGTTCAGACAGACCATCATAGAAGATACCTATGATGCTCCATTCAGAAAGCATGTCAGAAGGACACTTTCTGATCAATTGTTTGTATCTTTT
>NC_029772.3:35728978-35729522 GCF_000817695.3 Arachis duranensis | reverse complement strand
CAAAAGGGAATAGCATAAGTCTGTAGACCTCAGGGTCAACCCCATTGGTCTTGACAGTGTCACAGATTTGTAAGAACTCAGCTAAAAACTGATGAGGATCTTCCAATAGAAGTCCATGGGACTTGCAATTCTGTTGCATTAGAGAAACTAATTGAGGCTTAAGCTCAAAGTTGTTTGCTCCAATGGCAGGGATAGAGATGCTTCTCCCATAGAGGTCGGGAGTAGGTGCAGTAAAGTCACCCAGCACCTTCCTTGCATTGTTGGCATTGTTGTTGTTTTTGGCTGCCATGTCTTCTTCTTGTTTGAAGATTTCTGTTAGGTCCTCTACAGAGGGTAGTGCTTTAGCTTCTCTTAGCTTTCGCTTCAAGGTCCTTTCAGGTTCAGGGTCAGCCTCAACAAGAATGCCTTTGTCTTTGCTCCTGCTCATATGAAAGAGAAGAGAACAAGAAAGTATGGAATCCTCTATGTCATAGTATAGAGATTCCTTTAGGTGTCAGAGGAAAAGAAGAATAGAAGGAGGAGGTAGAAGAATTTAACTTATCAA
>NC_029772.3:35727151-35728735 GCF_000817695.3 Arachis duranensis | reverse complement strand
AGATATGATTGAAAACTATTTTGAAAAAGATGTGATTAAAAAGATATGATTGAAAAGTTATGGTTTTAAAAAGATATGATTGAAAAATAATTTAATAAGATTTGATTTTTAAAATTAATGACTTGGCTAACAAGAAAAGATATGATTCAAACATTAAACCTTTCTCAACAGAAAAGGCAACATACTTGAAATGTTGAATCAAATCATTAATTGCTAGCAAGTATTTTTGAAAATGGAAAGAAATTGATTTTGAAAATATATGATTGAAAAGATATTATTTGAAAAAGATTTGATTTTGAAAAATTATGGAAACTTGAAAAAAATTTGAATTAAAAACAAAATCTTCCCTCTTGTGCCATCCTGGCGTTAAACGCCCAGAATGGTATCCATTCTGGCGTTTAACGCCCAAAACTCTACCCTTTTGGGCGTTAAACACCCAGCCAGGTATCCTGGCTGGCGTTTAAACGCCAGTTTTCCTTCTTTACTGGGCGTTTTGAACGCCCAGTTTTTTCTGTGTAATTCCTCTGCTGCATGTTCTGAATCTTTAATTCTCTGTATTATTGACTTGAAAAGACACAAATTAAAAATTTTTTTGAATTTTTAATGATGAGGAATAATCAAAATGCAACTAAAATCAAATAAATAATGCATGCAAGACCCCAAACTTAGAAATTTGTATACTATTGACACTAACAAATTGAGAATAAATATGAGAAACAACAAAACACTCAAGACAAGAGAATTTAAAGATCAGAGCAAGGAAATCATCAAGAACAACTTGAAGATCAATGAAGAACATAATGCATGTAATTTTCGAAAATTAGAAGAATAAAGACATGCAATTGACACCAAACTTAAAATTAGACACTAGACTCAAACAAGAAACATAAAAATATTTTTGATTTTAAGATTTTATGATTTTTTTGTGATTTTTTGAAAATTATATGGAAAAGAAGATAAAGAGATTCAAAATTTTTAATAAGAATTCCAGGAATCATGCAATGTTAGTCTAAAGCTGTAGTCTAAAAAGATTAGACATGGCTAGCCAAGCTTCAGCAAGACATTACATTCAAGAGCTAAATGCTAGCCAAGCTTCAGCAGGGCATTACATTCAAGAGCTAAATTGATGAGAATCAATCAGCTTTGGTGATGATAAGAACATCACCTTGAAACACTAGAATTCATTCTTAAAAATTCTGAAGAAAAATACCTAATCTAAGCAACAAGATGAACCGTCAGTTGTCCAAACTCGAACAATCCCTGGCAACGGCACCAAAAACTTGGTGCACGAAATTGTGATCATCAATGGCGCCATCAACATGGTATGCTCAATTGCAATCTCAACTCTTTATCACAACTTCGCACAACTAACGAGCAAGTGCACTGGGTCGTCCAAGTAATAAACCTTACGTGAGTAAGGGTCGATCCCACGGAGATTGTTGGTATGAAGCAAGCTATGGTCATCTTGTAAATCTCAGTCAGGCGGATTCAAATGGTTATGGAGGATTAATGATTAAAAGATGAATAAAACATAAAATAAATATAGAGATACTTATGCAATTCATTGGTGAGAATTTCAGATAG
>NC_029772.3:35711974-35727104 GCF_000817695.3 Arachis duranensis | reverse complement strand
AACGCGCTCTGTCACAACACGGCTATTCATCTGTCGGTTCTCGATCATGTCGGAATAGAATCCAGTGATTCTTTTGCGTCTATCACTAACGCCCCACAATCGTGAGTTTGAAGCTCATCACAGTCATTCAATCCGTGAATCCTACTTAGAATACCACAGACAAGGTTTGGACTTTCCGGATTCTCAAGAATGCCGCCATCAATTCTAGCTTTTACCACGAAGATTCTGATTAAGGAATCCAAGAGATATCCACTCAGTCTAAGGTAGAACGGAGGTGGTTGTTAGGAACACGTTCATAGGTGAGAATGATGATGAGTGTCACGGATCATCACATTCATCAAGTTGAGGAACAAGTGATATCTTTGAACAAGAATAAGCTGAATTGAATAGAAGAACAATAGTAATTGCATTAATACTCGAGGTACAGCAGTGCTCCACACTTTAATCTATGGTGTGTAGAAACTCCACTTTTGAAAATACATAAGAATAAGGTCTAGGCATGGCCGTGAGGCCAGCCCCATGATCTAAGAACTAGTCGTCCAAAGATGAAAATACAATAGCAAAAGGTCCTATTTATAGAGAACTAGTAGCTTAGGATTTATAAAAATGAGTAAATGACGTAAAAATCCACTTCCGGGCCCACTTAGTGTGTGCTTGGGCTGAGCATTGAAGCTTTCATGTGTAGAGACTTTTCTTGGAGTTAAACGCCAGCTTTTGTGCCAGTTTGGGTGTTTAACTCCCACTTTTGTGCCAGTTCCGGCGTTTAACGCCGGGCAGTCTTGAGCTGATTTGGAATGCCGGTTTGGGCCATCAAATCTCGGGCAAAGTATGAACTATTATATATTACTGGAAAGCCCAAGATGTCTAATTTCCAACGCAATTAAGAGCGCGCCAATTGGGCTTCTGTAGCTCCATAAAATCCACTTCGAGTGCAGGGAGGTCAGAATCCAACAGCATCTGCAGTCCTTTTTCAGCCTCTGAATCAGATTTTTGCTCAGGTCCCTCAATTTCAGCCAGAAAATACCTGAAATCACAGAAAAACACACAAACTCATAGTAAAGTCCAGAAAAGTGAATTTTACATAAAAACTAATAAAAATATAATAAAAACTAACTAAAACACACTAAAAATAATGCCAAAAGCGTATAAATTATCCGCTCATCAGTTCACTTAAAAGGGTTGGTCCGGTTGGACCGACAGCCCGGTTCAGGTCCCGTTCAATCGGTTCGGTCCTTTCGGTCCAATTTTGGATTTTTTTCGAAATTAGTATCAAAATTCTCGTTTCGATGAGCTCTACCCTAATTTGATATAATATTAGCATTTCTAATCCTCCTTATTAAAAACTAATTTATTAACTAATTATATACTAATTTAACCGGAGTTTACATTTATGAATAATTTAATAAGTCCAAATGAGAGTGTATTTTTAAAGGATAGATTAATTTCTGACAATATTCTAATAACTTATGAATGTATGCAATACCTCAAAACTAAGAGGTGTGGATTGAAATGTAAAATGGCTATTAAATTAGATATGAGTAAAGAATATGATAAAGTTGAGTGGAATTTTTTTATGGCTCATCATAGAGAAAATGGATTTTGGAACCAGATCGATTTCTTGGATCAGAGAATTAGTCACTACTATTTCTTACTCTGTTCTCATGGAAGGTCAACCTTATGACTTTTTTAAGCCAACAAGGGGTATCCGGCAAGAAGATCCCTTATCACCTTATTTATTTCTATTCTGTGCAGAAGGATTATCCTATCTGTTACACAAGGCAGAATAAAATAGGTCTATTTAGGGAATTCAGATTCACATAAAGTCTCCAACAGTTAATCATCTTCTCTTTGCTGACAACTCTATCTTATTTGGGAAGGCTAATGAGAAATTATGCAACAATATTCTATCTCTACTAAATGGATATGAGATGCTTAGCAAGTAGAAAGTTAACTTTCACAAATAAGCAATTTTTTTCAGTCAAAACACTCCACTTGCCAGAAGACAACAGCTAGCAGAGTTACTTAACATAAAGCATGTGGGAGCCTAAGATAAATATCTAGGCCTTCTATCCATTATTTAGAGATCTAAAAAGACTACATTCGATGCAATAAAGGATAAAGTTTAGAAAAAAGTTTAGGTTTGGAAGAAAATTTTGTTATCAGCAAGTAGCAGACATGTTCAAAGCTATCGGAGAAGCTATTCCAATATATACACTTTCATGTTTCAAGCTTCTAAATTCTCTAGTGGAAAAAATACATAGAATTCTAAGACAATTTTGATGGGGTCAGAAGAGAATAGAGAGAAAGATAGCTTGGGTTAGTTGGAATTGTATGATTAGACCCAAAAAGAAAGGCAAATTGGGATTCAAGGATCTTAGAGCCCAGAACTTAGCCTTGTTGGGTAAATAATTTTGGTGAATTACTACTAAACCTAATTCATTACTTGTGTGTATGCTCAAAGAAAAATACTATAGATACACTAACCCCCTTTTGGCAGATAAAGAAAACTAACCTTTCTGGAGTTGGCAAAGTCTACTAAAGGGAAGAAAAGTGGTAGAAAAGAGTTTGAGATAGAGTATAAGATCTGACACAAATATTCGTATCTGGGAGGACCCATGGTTACCCTCACCCTATCTTTTTAGACTCAGTAACAACAACAATCTAGTAATAGACATCAAATGGGTACATAGTTTACTTATAGTGAATGGAAGATGGAATAAAGAGCTAGTTGAAGCAGTTTTTTTTTCTGACTTCAGTTCGCGAATTCTCTCATTGCCACTAGGATAAGTTTGAATGTGCCTAGAATAAGAGAAAGTAGTACGATATGGTCTCGGGATACTGGGTGGCTTATGATTTTTTTCATGTGCCAGTTGAGCACCTTCCAACGGTGATGAATAATTCAACGCCCTGAAAATCAATTTGGGGGGTTAAAAGTACCATCCAAAATAAAATTTTTTATGTGGAGAGAAGCCCATGAAAAATTACATGTATTCAATTTGATCAACCAGAAAATCTCAAATACTTCAACAATGGGCCCAAGATGTAGAAATGATAATGAAACAACCATTCACGCCTTGGTGCAATGCGATCCCGCTCCTGAAATTTGGTCTACTTCTCCTTTTGTGAATGCTATAGTACAAAATGGAATCATGGAGTTTGCAGTCTGGTGACAAACGGTAAGTAGAGGCATTGGAAGAGGACAATCTTCTATGGCTCTCGTTGCATCTCTGTGTTGGACATTATGAAAGACGAGAAATTTGGAGGTCTTTAAAAGTGAGAAGTTAGCGACAATAGTAATTGTGGAAACTCTAACAAAGAATAACTCAAGTTATAGAGTACCGTTCTTTGTGAATTTCTAATCCCTTCAATTAATATTATTATTATTAACACTAATGGAACCCATTATCTTATTAATTCATTCACTATTATGTGGTTTTATGACTATAAATGTCGTTAACAAATATTTTAGAACATTACTTAACGTGTTTAATAGAAATAAAAAAAGTATGAAAATTAAATAATTAAAATTTTTAATAAGCTAGATGTTAAAAATAAAATTTAACTACTATGTACTTTAAATGTAGATCTTAACATTATTATCAATAAACCTTTTAAAAAAATTTTATTTTAATAAAAATATAATAAATAAATTAAAATATAAATTTGTATATTTTTAAAAAAAAATTTCAATTAATAATTTTACATCTGTATTCAGTATTAATATTAACTTATTAAATAAACATAAAGGAAAATTATTACCACATTGAGTCTGATGACCCATGATAATTACCAATCATCAATTTCACATTGATAAATGATTGATTTTGGCTTATATTTTTTCAATAATAATTCTAGGTTAGGTTCTAGGCTTCTTGCAGGGTAACTAAGCCCCGCTTGAAAAGCGTTAGTTGGGATTATATTAGCTGTACTGCAACAATTCTTAATAAATCTAATATTAGATTGTATTACATTATGTTATATTATGAGTAAATAGTTAAATTGGTTTCTAAAAATTTATTCCATCTTCGAATTGGTCTCCAAAAAATTAAATTAATCATAATTGTTCTCAAAAGATTTAAAAATGGTCACGTTAGTCTTTCCGTCTCTCCTCTGTTCATTCCGTTAGTAACGACATTAAATCTTGTTTATGTGGCGGTTAGTGTGTCATATTAGCATGACATATTGGTGCAGAATGGTTGATGACAAGATATATTTAGAGATTTATGTCAAATTAGTCTTAGAGAGAATAAACACTAATCCCTTCTTCTTGTTAAATGCGATTGTTGTTGCAACAACAAATTGATTATACCGAGACCAAAATTGTTATTGAACTGCATCATGGGTAGCGTAATTGGGGGTCGCATTTGGCCATTGTCGGAATCACACAGAAGCAATGCTTCGAGCTCTTCGCTGCGATTATGGAGGAAGAACATGGATCGAGTGTTTTTTGTGGGTTGAAGACAGTGATTAAGAAATCTGGGACAGTAGATAATCCAGATAAATTGTTCCATGTTTGTCCAAGATACTGGATGAGTTATGAATATAGTATTCTTTAACCTCTTAGTTATGTGTGTGGGGTTTTGAGATTTTTGTAATCTAATGTTTTGTAGAAGGGTAGCCACTGCAATTACTTTAGGTGGGTTGAGAATGATAAGTATGAAGGATTAGATGGTGCAAGGGGAGATGGTAAAACTAATGCAGAAATGGAAAGTGATCTTATTGTCTTAAAGCATAACCTATCATGGAAAATGATGAGTTTAGAAGCTGAAGTTAGAGCACTTAGGATGCAACTATATTTTGGATTAATAGTTGTGATTGTGGTGGTTATGATTATGTGTATGTTCTTTAGTGCCAAGTGAAACAATAATGGTCAAATTGTGGATGTTGTTGTTAGTTTGCTCTTATTGTATATGAACAAACTTTTGAGTAAACCTTTTGATATGCCATGTTCATCTTAATTTAGTAATACAAAAGCTTCAACATGCACTATTTTTCTTGATCATAGCATAATTTCAGAAAATCACAAAAAATAGAATTAAAATGAAGTGAAATAGGATTAGCATAACATAACCAATGGTCTATCAGTTATCATTGTTTCAAATTCAAATAAAAACAATGTTTTAAGATGATAATAACATAAAAGTAGTATAGATAGTCAAAAGGGTAATCTCAAAAAGCCTAATATCAATTTGTACTAAGGCTATTATTACCTAAAGGACTATACAAAAAATAGGGCTATCTATTATGCCACAACTACCACATTGTTTACAAATGACAAATTTTGGCCCTGACAAAATAGCAAATACTAACTGCCCTATATATCATGTCTTCAATTCTTCAAGTCATTCCTTGTCTTTTTTTCTGGGAGGTTTGAACCCCAAAGTTGGAACAAATGTCATGAAGCTAGCAAGCCTCTTGACTGTTACGGAGCTACTATCCTTGATGGTTTCAACAGATACAGCAACTGGTCTCGGAGCAACAGGCTTTGAAGAGACATTTTTCTTTGCCTTGGCCTCGATGACATGGAGTTATTAGTGGTGGAATAGGTGTAGGAGAACCAGTTTTCTCTCATAGTTCTTGTCCCTTGACAGGATTCACGTTGTATTGATACGTTCTTCTGTGCACCTCCATTATCAACCATTCATGGCAATACTCCTCAAGCCTCTAATAATTTTTTTCTTGAATGGCCGAGATCACGTGCATACAAGGCATTCCTATCAAAATACAAAAACAAATATAATTAGCGAAGTATAAAATAAGGCATCTATCCACAAATTGAAATGAGTTAGGAGTTGAACCTGTCAATTGCCAAAACCTACAGGAGTAAATACGATTACCCAAGTCTACCACCATATTAGTTAGCTATCCTTGAACTTCATACAAGACTTCTTTGTCATCATTAGACCAGTGAGGAGACCAGTTTCTAGTTAACTTGATCAGAGACTTAAGCATACTTTATTGAACTGGAGTAAGAATTCCTTGATAATTCATGATCTTTAGTCTGTTGTCAGTCATGTTTTTCATACTATTCTTCACACCTCCTCTGCCAGGCTTAGAATATGCTTTCCTCTATCATGCTTGGTCTTTGCATTGAAGGATTCACAAGCGTTGTTGCATATGTTGTCTACCCTTGACCTTTCACTGAAATGGGCTTTCGTCTAGGCTTCCTTCGGCCACTTAGCTAGATAGTCCCAAGCTGGCTGATTAATCCTCTTAACTCTATTCATATTCTTTTCGAACTCAACTGGAGTCCTTGATCTTGGACACTCCCAGAACAAGTCTTTTAGCTTGATGCTGCACCACTATTTGGAGAAGTTCCTCCACAGATGCCAGACATAAAATCTGTGTGGAACTAATGGTAGCAGTTCTTTCACAGCAAGGATTAACCCCTACACAAACAATAAAATCCGAAAAGATATTCAGTCAGTTAAGTCCTTAAAAGAATAATCATTAAATCAATTTAGTTCTAACAAGATACATCATTAAATCAGAATGGTACCAAATAATTAAATCACGAGTCAAATTAGTCCTCACTTTGTGCATGTTTGAGATGAAACACAAGTTTTTTGCTTCGTAGCCTCCTAAATATGAGAGGAGCAGTTTCAGAAATCATTTTCAATTGTCTTTATTCTCCACATCCACTATAGCATATGCAATCACAAAAATGTGATTATTTGCATCCTGCCCACAAACAGTGAGAAGCTATCCTCTATGTAAGGTTTTCATGAATGCTCCATCTAACCCTATTAATGGCCTACACACTGCCTTGAAACCCTTTTTATAAGCATCAAGATAGACGTAAAATCTCTCGAATTGAGGTGGATTATTAGTGACGGGAATGACACCCACTTGGAACAGTGGAACCTGGATTGGCAATAAGCAATTCATGTGCATAATCCTATATCAACCTATGCTGTGCAACCTCATCCCCTTCAAATATCTTCCTAGCTTTCTTAAAAGTTCTGATTATACATGTGCTATTCAGCTTGACATTGCACTTCCTAACAAACCACTCATACACCTCCCTGTGCTTCATTTTCGGGTGCTTCCTTAATTTTGGATACAACTTATTCACAATCCATTCCTAAGTTGTAGCTCTATTTTTTGCTTTCTTGCATAAGTGTGATTGTCAACTAATATTTTTATCTGCCATGAACTATCACCTTGGGTTGTGTGCACTGTATACTACCTACGGACAGTCCTCACTCTTACAAACAGCACTCACTCTAACCTTGTCATTCTTAGTGAACCTTATATTCTTATCCCATTGAATAGTATAATCCCTAGTGACAGCCATAAAATATTTTTTGGACTTAAAAACCATGCTTACCTCAAATTTTAGATCAACAAATATGGCCTTATCAATATACTATGGATGCAGAGCTGGACCCTCGTCCTCATAGTCTAACTTTTGATAAGAATCTTCTAACTGTCATTCATCTCCCTCGGATGATCCTTCATACTATAAATCATCATCTGAATCCGAATTACATCAATTCACCATAAAATTATAATATAAGCAATTAATTCACAAATATCTATAATACATCAAGTAGCGTCCCACACAACGAACTCATATATAGTTAAATAAAGAATACCTGAATCAGAGCTTTCATCAGATTTAATATCCTCATAGCTGGAGTCATCAGTGTCAACAGCTTTGTCCCTTTTTCTATCAGCAGCAAACCTATGCTTCTCTCTAAGATCCACTTTCTTAGCCCTTGAAGACTGTCATCTATCAACTCCACTATCATTGTCACTACTGTATATAAAATCTCCTACACCTTTTGGAGGCTTGTACAAAATGTCTTCAGAACTCTCATATGACTCATGAGAGTCACTATCATTATCAACTGGGGTTGTCTAAACTTGCCTTCCAGATCTTATTTTGATTGTATCTTTGACCTTCTGGTTGATGTTATTGGTTGGTGTAGGATTGGCAGAAACTTTAGCAACTTGGGGTTTGATCCAAGGCTTGGACTGATAGATGCGCTTACGTATGGGCTTATGTGTGGGCTAAGGTTCGGGTTGAGGAGTGGGCTGATGTGTGGACTGAGGTTTGGGTTGAGGTGTGGGCTGAGGAGTAGGCTGAGGTGTGGGCTGAGGTGAAGGTAACTTGTGGGCTAAGAGTTGTTCCTTTTTAGCTGAAGAGATTTTTTTGTGGTCTTACAATCTGATTAAGACATTGCTTCATTGTGGTCCTTATTTAGTTCTTCTAGAGGGATGTTTGGCAATTGTTGTACATCATCATCATCCTCGCTCATCCAGTCAACCACATGTGGCTTATAAACTACATGCTCAAAATTGATGTTTATGAGGTGATGATTCCTCCTACAGTCCTTAACCAATGGCACAGATTAATATAATTTTCTAGCCTCATTAAGCCATCATCGAGACATGTTCCAAGAACCTTCCATAAGCAATTGTTCATTTAGGCATATCCTAACTCCTTATAATATTCCTTCACAAAAAACACATTTAGAGTGTCTTCTTTTACACCCATTAATACTTAAGTATTATCTGGTTCATAAAACAGATATTCTGATTCATTTGTTTTGAACTTTTCACCATGGTAAAATATAAAAGGTCATAGGAGGGGACCTTCCATTTGCAACCAAAATAGCAACACACTAAACTATTGGAATTTTTTTCAAAATCAAGTAAAACAGAGTCATCATCAACTACAAAAATGAAAATAAACATATACATGTAGCTATATAGAGCATAAATATTGTTCTCAAATATCAGAAAATAGAGTCATTCATGGGTCACAACGTAATCCCTAAACATGAACATATTTTCCAAACCCTAACATTACAAACAGTAACAATGGATTTCCAACGATCACAGAAACATGTTAATGAGGAGACAAAACCACAATCACTCTCTGAAAATAATGAAAAAAAGGCAACCTACCTCTCACGCAAGGCCATAGTGTGCCCTCTTCGCTTGACCAACGTTGTCGCAAAACTTTCACCTTCAACTCCAACACAATGTCGTCGTCGGTTTACACTGTCGCCATTCAATGATTTGTCTTTTATGGAGGTGAGAACCAAAGATGAAGGATAGGATTAGAGATATGTTTTGTTTTGAGAAGAATGATGGAATGGACGGTCATGAAACATGGTTGGAAAATAAAGCATTGTAAGGGGTGACAAAAAAAACGACGCTGTTGAAGCTTTTGCTGACATGTCACACTAATGGCCAGGTAAGCAAATGGTAACATCATTAGTCAAATAATAGACGAAAGGACTAACGTGACCATTTTTAAATCTTTTAGGGATAATTTTGATTAATTTAATCTTTCAAAGACCAATTTGGAGTTATATTTATTTTTAAATGATTATTCACATTATTAATAAACAAAAGTTTTAATTATTTTGTCGTTCTTTATAGTTTTACTAAATTTTCAATTAGATCCTTATATATTTTTTCTTTTCAATTGGATTCCTATACCATTTTAGATTTTATAATTAAATCCACACCATAACAAAAACATTAGAATTAACAAAATATTTTGTTAAACAAAACGAATATGTCTAATACTTATTGACTGAATATTCCGTTTTGTTTAATAAAATATTCCATTAGGTCTAATAGTATATGGATCCAATTGAAAAAAATGTACAAAATCTAATTAAAAATTTGGTGAAACCATAAAAATTGATAGAGTAATTAAACCTACAAAAAATAGTTATTTTTCATTGATATAGCATTGTGTAATTGAATATACATATAAAATTATTATATATTAACACTATATTAAAATTAAATTCATATACTATTATTTAAAATTTATTAATAAAAAGATTTTAGTGCACAACTCTATGTATTAGTATTAAGTTAATTATAATTTTTTTTAGTTTACAAGTTAACTATAATTAAATGTACGTAACAATGACAAATATTAAGTTATTCAAAAGGTGCTTTTTGTGATGGGTAGTTATGATCTATGGCTAGTGTGGTTATAGGAGCATGACCTGTGATGATACGAATTGATTGACGAGTTGGACCACAGGACTCTAAGTTCGAAGGACGTAACTCTCCTAGTGAGGATGGTAATTATAAATGTCCATGCTTAACCTTGTCATTTAGTTAAACTTGTACAAAAATAAAGAAAATTACTTGTGAAAATTAAATTAAGCAAAGTAGTGATGAAAGAAAAAAATTTGATGAAAGAAGTAAATTTATTTTGAAGAAAATGAAAATTAGAAATATCATGAATGAAACTTAAGCAGCAAAGAGAGACCCTGAACGCTGGCTTCCATGGAAAAAAACTTAAGGTTCTAACCGTAACCCATGTAGGCGACGAGCTTATTCTTATCAAAATTTTCTGGCTGTGGCGAAGGAGGACTTTCTGGCAATGGTAAGAGCTAGTTTTGTCAAGCATGGTTAGTAATATGTTGGACTCTCGATTTACAGAGATTAAGAATTTGTTTTGTAAATGAAAAGCGATTTGGAAGGGGACTTCGAGTTTTTAGGCCATTAGACGAAGAGTGGAGATTGAACTCCAGAATTGAGGAGCAGGAGACGGATGGGCTCGATGTACCAGCATCAAGGTTTTTTTCTAATATTAAATAAAAAATAATTAATTCCTAAAACAAGATATTTCAATTTTATTTTCAAAAATATGATTTTTTTTTGGTAATTAGGTCAAGTTCGTTGCACCTTCGACAAGCTCTAGGTTGAGTTCAACACACTATAAAAGCAGGGTGGGTCCATCCTCATTTGTCCCTTTCTTTCCCCATCTCTTCTCCAAAATTATGCTATTCTTCATTTTTGTCTTTTGGTGTACGTGAAGTTCGTTATCCATGATATCCTCCATTTTAGGTCAGTAAATAATATGTTAGTTAGAATTACTTTTTTTCAGGGTAGTTAGAGTAACTGATTACATATTAGTTAAAGTTACTAGTTAGTGGTTACATGTTAGTTAGAGTTACAAATTTATTGTTTACATATTAGTTAGGGTTACTGTTTACATGTTAATTAGACTTTATAACATGTTAGTTAGAATCTTTATATTATTGTTTTTTAGTACAGTTGTTGCTTATTATTTATAACATATTAATTAGTATAAGTTGTTAGTCAATTGTTAGTTAGGTTACTCAGAATTATTAGTTTACGTCATGAATTACAAGGTAATTAGTGAAATAATTAGTTAGGTTAAGTTAGAGTACATGATTAGTAAAATTTAGGATACATTTAGTTATTGATTAGGGTTGTTTAGGGTGTTAGCTGACAGCGTCATGTAATTGGGATAAATTTTAGTTAGTAAGTTTATAAACTGATTAGGAAGTAAGGTAGACAATTAGTAGGTTTAAATACGTTGTTTTTGGAATTTAGTTGATGTGAAAGGAATTGAGTTCAGTATATGTTGTTTGATTTCACTAGAGTGTGGTTAAATGGAGCAGCAGTTATTGGGCTACGAGGAGATGTTTTACAGATTAGATCAAGCCGACCACATTGCTAGCAGACTTGATCAAGTGGTACACTTTTATCATTGTTGTTTATTTCATTGTAATTAATAAACAATTAAGTTGTTATTTTAGGTGTTCTCGGTTAATTTTTTTTAATTTTATGTTTTCTTTTGGTAGGCACCTCGGATCTTGCGCACCAGGCAAAATTTGATGAGACGCCTGCCGGAGCAGATTAGGCCATATCTCAGAGAAGCTGAGTTTGAGTATGTGGCCTATATACCTGAGTTCGAGCACGACTGGCCATTTGCCTCGGTGTTTATAGAGAGGTGGAAGCCTGAGTCGCACACGTTTCGTCTACCATGCGGAGAGATGACTATCACCCTGCAGGACGTGGCCTATCAGCTGGGACTGAGGATCAACGGTGATCTTGTGAGTAGATGCATAGGTGATTGGGAGCAGCACCATCAGGGATGAACCATTGAGGATTTTTGTCAACAGCTACATGGTATTGTTCCCGGCCCAGATGACAGACAGTCATAGACCAAGTAGATTGTGAAGCTCACATGGTTTCACAACACGGTTTGCGGAGAGTTGGAGCAGGACCCTAGTGCCTTTTGAGGTACACGAGAGGGTACATCATGCAGTTGATAGGGGGTATCCTATTCCCAGATGCATCTGATTCTCGGGTGCATATCAGGTGGCTCCCCCTCCTGGAAGACCTTGAGACATGTGTCTGTCTGAAATCACTAAGACATCGGGTTATGGTCACATGCTGCCACAGATACGAAAGAATGACCAAGCCTCCTTCGTCTCACTCTAAACAACAGTAAATGCAATAGGCAAAATATTTGCATTGCTATCTTGAGCAATGGCCGTCAACAACGTCCCACCGTATTTACCATATAAGTGGGTACCATCAACGAAAATATGTGGCTTGCAATGCCTGAAAGCCTCAACATACAGTGGAAATGTCCAAAAAATCCGATAAAACATGATTGTGTCGGCTGAACCAGGCCAAGGCTGTGTCACAAGTTGCACCCAAGTACCTAAAGACCCATTATCAATTAGCACATATAGATAGTGTCTTTTTTAATAGCGAATAGCCACAATGAAATAAATTTTACCGGGCAAGTACATCTGTATAGCGAATAACCAGCGCGGAAGCTCGCTGTATAACTACTCCCAATCACCATATGTTCTAGCAATGACTTTCAGTTTTGCAAGGCAAACTTTTCTGTAGGACACCTTGTAACTGAAGTGATTCTCCACACCTCCTTGTAGCACCCTGATGCTGATTGTTAGATCCGCTTTGACCATTGTGAAAATGTGTTGAGCAATCACTTTCAAAACCAACCTACGATGGTCTTGACCCATTGATGTTTGCATGCAAATATGAGGACCAGTGTATATCCTAACCTCCCACTTTTCTTGCTTCCGACAATATGACATGAGTATCCTCCAAGAACAACCGGGCCCAAACTGGATACCTAGTGCATTATATCTCAAATGGTCACTCTCTACTATTTTATACTCCGTAGCCCTCTTGATGTTGTACATCTTAATTGCCAACATGACTTCTTCCTTATTTTGAAATTGTTATCCAATCTCAAACTCATTGCTTGGATCCTCTTCAGGGCCTCCTTGCATAAATGTCCAATCCGAAGTCATTGCATCGAGATTCAACCGGGAGAAGTGATCTGGTCGGTCATACGATCGAAAAATCGCAGGCTGTGTCAAAGCGATTTGTGTCTCACCATAGTAGTTCATCTCTTCTTTCCCGTCACCATCCTCAGGAATTTCGGGTGGTTCATCATCAGCATTGTCTCCATCATCGAGGTTAACTTCATACTCCATCATCAGATCCCTGATGGCAGAACCCTCATGACTCTCAACATCGTCACCCATCTTGTCAGCATTACGAACTTCAACATTAGACCCCTCTTGACTACCTTCAGGTAGCATATTCAGATCAACCGTTGTCCTTCGAATATTTCGTCTAATAGCTCCACTCAACGGATTATCATCGACAGTATTTGCAGATGATTCTCAACCACCCAACTCAACGAGGAACACGAATAATTCCAACAAATGAACGTTTGTCCATCAGTTGTGCCACGACCTTATAAGACATACGTCCTCGTCGTCACATAAACGATACCTAATACAAAACAACATAAATATTTCTCACAACTGTGGTATAATAAATATACTATCAACAAAGCCAAGACAACTGTGATATACCTTTTATATAACAATATGTCATCTACTTGGGTCGGATATCTATAGTAAATTTTTTTCACTATTTTCGTCTTTTGTTGCCCGACGGAATGTAATATCAGATTCTTTAACGTCGTTAAACTATTGACTTCGGGTGTCAGATAGGTAATTATCGGTTGGTCCGATCTAAAAACGATAGAACCTTTTTCATCGTATACTATTTCACCATCATAATGAATTGATAACAATGGATTCCTTGACATTGTTGAGAAAAAATGTAACTACTAGAAAGAAGGTGGAGAAAGAACTTGTGGTACTCAACTTCGCTATCAAACAGTCAGGCATTTATTTTTGAAATCCAACATAGAATTCGTCGGGAGTACGATAAATTTACTCTAAATACAAAAAAATCGTATTTCAATAAATAAAGTTTAAAAATCTTGTTTTGAGAATTAATTAATTTTTTTATTTTATTTATGAAAAAAATCCCCCGCTTCAGAGGAAAGGACACTGAGATGTGTGATGAAAGAAGCAATCCTACTCTATGGTAAAAAAAAAAAAAAAGCAACATTAACTATGTTTAATCTGTTAAACATGCGTTAAAAAAATTAACTACGAAATCACGTATCAACATCCCATTGGACGACCACCTTATAGCCACCGCTAATCACTACTACTGCAGCTGAGACACAACCTACTTAAAACGATAAGCACTATACATTTTAATTAAGGAATTTTAAATTCAAATCTTAAAAATAATATAATATAATTTTTGTAAATTATAAATAATAAAAAACATAAATAAAAAATTTATGTACCAAATTTCTTGCTACCCTTCAAAGCCTATAATTATTACGGTCCTGCTATATGCATAATTTTTTTAATAATTAAATTTGTCATAATTTATTAATACAATAAGATTATCCACACAATCGTTTGCATAAAATCACACTTCACTTCTTCTACTGTTAGTGTTGTTGCTTTGGTATTGCATCTTTTTTTCTTTTCAAATTTTTCATTTTGTCCTTCTATATTTTTCTTTCTCTCAACATATTCCTTCTTATTTTATTGTTAATATAAAACAATTTGTGCCGGTGCCGGTGGCAATGGCAATGATGATGAATAATGGATATGTGGTAGTGAATAGTTACACGAAGAGAGGGTTTAGAGATGATGATGACCACGATTATAGAGAATTTTACTTAAAAAGGACAAAATATATAAACAAAATTTGTATACTAAAATCAATCATTAAAATTAATCACTAATATATTTGTGTATAAATATATATGTAATTTAATTTATTTTTAATATATATTTATATTTTAGTATATATTTTATATTAATAATTAATTTTAATGATTATAATTTAAATAATATAATATTTTTATATTTATCTAAAAAATTGTAAATTTAACTCTCTCTATCTTTAATAAAAAAAATATATTAACATTAATAACTAATTTTGATATACATAACATAACTCATTTTGTATA